>NC_091472.1:121548474-121743474 GCF_036971445.1 Narcine bancroftii
GTTTATCTTTTATGTTATACTTTTATATAACAATGTGAGGAAAATCTGCAGGTTTCTCTTTTATGTTATATTTTTATATAACAATGTGAGGAAAATCAGCAGGTTTCTCTTTTATGTTATACTTTTATATAACAAAGTGAGGAAAATCAGCAGGTTTATCTTTTATGTTATACTTTTATATAACAATGTGAGGAAAATCAGCAGGTTTCTCTTTTATGTTATACTTTTATATAACAATGTGAGGAAAATCAGCAGGTTTCTCTTTTATGTTCTACTATTAAATAACAATGTGAGGAAAATCAGAAAGTTTCTCTTTTATATTATACTTTTATATAACAATGTGAGGAAAATCAGCAGGTTTCTCTTTTATGTTATACTTTTATATAACAATGTGAGGAAAATCAGCAGGATTCTCTTTTATGTTATACTTTTATATAACAATGTGAGGAAAATCAGCAGGTTTTTCTTTTATGTTATACTTTTATATATCAATGTGAGGAAAATCAGCAGGATTCTCTTTTATGTTATACTTTTATATAACAATGTGAGGAAAATCAGCAGGTTTCTCTTTTATGTTATACTTTTATATAACAATGTGAGGAAAATCAGCAGGTTTCTCTTTTATGTTATACTTTTATATAACAATATGAGGAAAATTAGCAGGTTTCTCTTTTATGTTATACTTTTATATAACAATGTGAGGAAAATCAGCAGGTTTTTCTTTTATATTATACTTTTATATAACAATGTGAGGAAAATCAGCAGGTTTCTCTTTTATGTTATACTTTTATATAACAATGTGAGGAAAATCAGCAGGTTTCTCTTTTACGTTATACTTTTATATAACAATGTGATGAAAATCAGCAGGTTTTTCTTTTACGTTATACTTTTATATAACAATGTGAAGAAAATTAGCAGGTTTTTCTTTTATGTTATATTTTTATATAATAATGTGAGGAAAATCAGCAGGTTTTTCTTTTATGTTATACTTTTATATAACAATGTGAGGAAAATCAGCAGGTTTTTCATTTATGTTATACTTTTATATAACAATGTGAGGAAAATCAGCAGGTTTCTCTTTTATGTTATACTTTTATATAACAATGTGAGGAAAATCAGCAGGTTTCTCTTTTACGTTATACTTTTATATAACAATGTGATGAAAATCAGCAGGTTTTTCTTTTACGTTATACTTTTATATAACAATGTGAAGAAAATTAGCAGGTTTTTCTTTTATGTTATATTTTTATATAATAATGTGAGGAAAATCCGCAGGTTTTTCTTTTATGTTATACTTTTATATAACAATGTGAGGAAAATTAGCAGGTTTCTCTTTTATGTTATACTTTTATATAACAATGTGAGGAAAATCAGCAGGTTTTTCTTTTATGTTATACTTTTATATAACAATGTGAGGAATATCAGCAGGTTTTACTTTTATGTTATACTTTTATATATTAATGTGAGGAAAATCAGCAGGTTTCTCTTTTATGTTATACTTTTATATAACAACATGAGGAAAATCAGCAGGTTTCTCTTTTATGTTATACTTTTATATAACAATGTGAGGAAAATCAGCAGGTTTTTCTTTTATATTATACTTTTATATAACAATGTGAGGAAAATCAGCAGGTTTCTCTTTTACGTTATAGTTTTATATAACTGTGAGGAAAATCAGCAGGTTTTTCTTTTATGTTATACTTTTATATAACAATGTGAGGAAAATCAGCAGGTTTTTCTTTTATGTTATACTTTTATATAACAATGTGAGGAAAATCAGCAGTTTTCTCTTTTATGTTATACTTTTATATAACAATGTGAGGAAAATCAGCAGGTTTCTCTTTTATGTTATACTTTTATATAACAATGTGAGGAAAATCAGCAGGTTTCTCTTTTATGTTATACTTTTATATAACAATATGAGGAAAATTAGCAGGTTTCTCTTTTATGTTATACTTTTATATAACAATGTGAGGAAAATCAGCAGGTTTTACTTTTATATTATACTTTTATATAACAATGTGAGGAAAATCAGCAGGTTTCTCTTTTACGTTATAGTTTTATATAACTGTGAGGAAAATCAGCAGGTTTTTCTTTTATGTTATACTTTTATGTAACAATGTGAGGAAAATCAGCAGGTTTTTCTTTTATGTTATACTTTTATATAACAATGTGAGGAAAATCAGCAGGTTTCTCTTTTATGTTATACTTTTATATAACAATGTGATGAAAATCAGCAGGTTTCTCTTTTATGTTATACTTTTATACAACAATGTGAGGAAAATCAGCAGTTTTCTCTTTTACGTTATACTTTTATATAACAATGTGAGGAAAATTAGCAGGTTTTTCTTTTATGTTATAACTTTATATAATAATGTGAGGAAAATCAGCAGGTTTCTCTTTTATGTTATACTTTTATATAACAATGTGAGGAAAATCAGCAGGTTTTTCTTTTATGTTATAATTTTATATAATAATGTGAGGAAAATCAGCAGGATTCTCTTTTATGTTCTACTTTTATATAACAATGTGAGGAAAATCAGCAGGTTTTTCTTTTATGTTATACTTTTATATAACAATGTGAGGAAAATCAGCAGGTTTCTCTTTTATGTTATACTTTTATATAACAATGTGAGGAAAATCAGCAGGTTTCTCTTTTACGTTATACTTTTATATAACAATGTGATGAAAATCAGCAGGTTTTTCTTTTACGTTATACTTTTATATAACAATGTGAAGAAAATTAGCAGGTTTTTCTTTTATGTTATATTTTTATATAATAATGTGAGGAAAATCATCAGGTTTTTCTTTGATGTTATACTTTTATATAACAACGTGAGGAAAATCAGCAGGTTTTTCTTTTATGTTATACTTTTATATAACAATGTGAGGAAAATCATCAGGTTTCTCTTTTATGTTATACTTTTATATAACAATGTGAGGAAAATCAGCAGGTTTCTCTTTTACGTTATACTTTTATATAACAATGTGATGAAAATCAGCAGGTTTTTCTTTTACGTTATACTTTTATATAACAATGTGAAGAAAATTAGCAGGTTTTTCTTTTATGTTATATTTTTATATAATAATGTGAGGAAAATCAGCAGGTTTTTCTTTTATGTTATACTTTTATATAACAATGTGAGGAAAATTAGCAGGTTTCTCTTTTATGTTATACTTTTATATAACAATGTGAGGAAAATCAGCAGGTTTTTCTTTTATGTTATACTTTTATATAACAATGTGAGGAATATCAGCAGGTTTTACTTTTATGTTATACTTTTATATAATAATGTGAGGAAAATCAGCAGGTTTCTCTTTTATGTTATACTTTTATATAACAATATGTGGAAAATCAGCAGGTTTCTCTTTTATGTTATACTTTTATATAACAATGTGAGGAAAATCAGCAGGTTTTTCTTTTATATTATACTTTTATATAACAATGTGAGGAAAATCAGCAGGTTTCTCTTTTACGTTATAGTTTTATATAACTGTGAGGAAAATCAGCAGGTTTTTCTTTTATGTTATACTTTTATATAACAATGTGAGGAAAATCAGCAGGTTTTTCTTTTATGTTATACTTTTATATAACAATGTGAGGAAAATCAGCAGGTTTCTCTTTTATGTTATACTTTTATATAACAATGTGAGGAAAATCAGCAGGTTTTTCTTTTATGTTATACTTTTATATAACAATGTGAGGAATATCAGCAGGTTTTACTTTTATGTTATACTTTTATATAACAATATGAGGAAAATCAGCAGGTTTCTCTTTTATGTTATACTTTTATATAACAATATGAGCAAAATCAGCAGGTTTTTCTTTTATGTTATACTTTTATATCACAATGTGAGGAATATCAGCAGGTTTTACTTTTATGTTATACTTTTATATAACAATGTGAGGAAAATTAGCAGGTTTTTCTTTTATGTTATAACTTTATATAATAATGTGAGGAAAATCAGCAGGTTTCTCTTTTATGTTATACTTTTATATAACAATGTGAGGAAAATCAGCAGGTTTTTCTTTTATGTTATAATTTTATATAATAATGTGAGGAAAATCAGCAGGATTCTCTTTTATGTTCTACTTTTATATAAAAATGTGAGGAAAATCAGCAGGTTTTTCTTTTATGTTATACTTTTATATAACAATGTGAGGAAAATCAGCAGGTTTCTCTTTTATGTTATACTTTTATATAACAATGTGAGGAAAATCAGCAGGTTTCTCTTTTACGTTATACTTTTATATAACAATGTGATGAAAATCAGCAGGTTTTTCTTTTACGTTATACTTTTATATAACAATGTGAAGAAAATTAGCAGGTTTTTCTTTTATGTTATACTTTTATATAACAATGTGAGGAAAATCAGCAGGTTTTTCTTTTATGTTATACTTTTATATAACAACGTGAGGAAAATCAGCAGGTTTTTCTTTTATGTTATACTTTTATATAACAATGTGAGGAAAATCAGCAGGTTTCTCTTTTATGTTATACTTTTATATAACAATGTGAGGAAAATCAGCAGATTTCTCTTTTACGTTATACTTTTATATAACAATGTGATGAAAATCAGCAGGTTTTTCTTTAACGTTATACTTTTATATAACAATGTGAAGAAAATTAGCAGGTTTTTCTTTTATGTTATATTTTTATATAATAATGTGAGGAAAATCAGCAGGTTTTTCTTTTATGTTATACTTTTATATAACAATGTGAGGAAAATCAGCAGGTTTTTCTTTTATGTTATACTTTTATATAACAATGTGAGGAAAATCAGCAGGTTTCTCTTTTATGTTATACTTTTATACAACAATGTGTGGAAAATCAGCAGGTTTCTCTTTTATGTTGTACTTTTATATAACAATGTGAGGAAAATCAGCAGGTTTCTCTTTTATGTTATATTTTTATATAACAATGTGAGGAAAATCAGCAGGTTTCTCTTTTATGTTATACTTTTATATAACAATGTGAAGAAAATCAGCAGGATATTCTTTTATGTTATACTTTTATATAACAATGTGAGGAAAATCAGCAGGTTTATCTTTTATGTTATACTTTTATATAACAATGTGAGGAAAATCTGCAGGTTTCTCTTTTATGTTATATTTTTATATAACAATGTGAGGAAAATCAGCAGGTTTCTCTTTTATGTTATACTTTTATATAACAAAGTGAGGAAAATCAGCAGGTTTATCTTTTATGTTATACTTTTATATAACAATGTGAGGAAAATCAGCAGGTTTCTCTTTTATGTTATACTTTTATATAACAATGTGAGGAAAATCAGCAGGTTTCTCTTTTATGTTCTACTATTAAATAACAATGTGAGGAAAATCAGAAGGTTTCTCTTTTATATTATACTTTTATATAACAATGTGAGGAAAATCAGCAGGTTTCTCTTTTATGTTATACTTTTATATAACAATGTGAGGAAAATCAGCAGGATTCTCTTTTATGTTATACTTTTATATAACAATGTGAGGAAAATCAGCAGGTTTTTCTTTTATGTTATACTTTTATATATCAATGTGAGGAAAATCAGCAGGATTCTCTTTTATGTTATACTTTTATATAACAATGTGAGGAAAATCAGCAGGTTTCTCTTTTATGTTATACTTTTATATAACAATGTGAGGAAAATCAGCAGGTTTCTCTTTTATGTTATACTTTTATATAACAATATGAGGAAAATTAGCAGGTTTCTCTTTTATGTTATACTTTTATATAACAATGTGAGGAAAATCAGCAGGTTTTTCTTTTATATTATACTTTTATATAACAATGTGAGGAAAATCAGCAGCTTTCTCTTTTATGTTATACTTTTATATAACAATGTGAGGAAAATCAGCAGGTTTCTCTTTTACGTTATACTTTTATATAACAATGTGATGAAAATCAGCAGGTTTTTCTTTTACGTTATACTTTTATATAACAATGTGAAGAAAATTAGCAGGTTTTTCTTTTATGTTATATTTTTATATAATAATGTGAGGAAAATCAGCAGGTTTTTCTTTTATGTTATACTTTTATATAACAATGTGAGGAAAATCAGCAGGTTTCTCTTTTATGTTATACTTTTATATAACAATATGAGCAAAATCAGCAGGTTTTTCTTTTATGTTATACTTTTATATAACAATGTGAGGAATATCAGCAGGTTTTACTTTTATGTTATACTTTTATATAACAATGTGAGGAAAATTAGCAGGTTTTTCTTTTATGTTATAACTTTATATAATAATGTGAGGAAAATCAGCAGGTTTCTCTTTTATGTTATACTTTTATATAACAATGTGAGGAAAATCATCAGGTTTTTCTTTTATGTTATAATTTTATATAATAATGTGAGGAAAATCAGCAGGATTCTCTTTTATGTTCTACTTTTATATAACAATGTGAGGAAAATCAGCAGGTTTTTCTTTTATGTTATACTTTTATATAACAATGTGAGGTAAATTAGCAGGTTTCTCTTTTATGTTATACTTTTATATAACAATGTGAGGAATATCAGCAGGTTTTTCTTTTATGTTATACTTTTATATAACAATGTGAGGAATATCAGCAGGTTTTACTTTTATGTTATACTTTTATATAACAATATGAGGAAAATCAGCAGGTTTCTCTTTTATGTTATACTTTTATATAACAATGTGAGGAAAATCAGCAGGTTTTTCTTTTATGTTATACTTTTATATAACAATGTGAGGAATATCAGCAGGTTTTACTTTTATGTTATACTTTTATATAACAATATGAGGAAAATCAGCAGGTTTCTCTTTTATGTTATACTTTTATATAACAATATGAGCAAAATCAGCAGGTTTCTCTTTTATGTTATACTTTTATATAACAATGTGAGGAAAATCAGCAGGTTTCTCTTTTACGTTATACTTTTATATAACAATGTGATGAAAATCAGCAGGTTTTTCTTTAACGTTATACTTTTATATAACAATGTGAAGAAAATTAGCAGGTTTTTCTTTTATGTTATATTTTTATATAATAATGTGAGGAAAATCAGCAGGTTTTTCTTTTATGTTATACTTTTATATAACAATGTGAGGAAAATCAGCAGGTTTTTCTTTTATGTTATACTTTTATATAACAATGTGAGGAAAATAAGCAGGTTTCTCTTTTATGTTATACTTTTATACAACAATGTGTGGAAAATCAGCAGGTTTCTCTTTTATGTTGTACTTTTATATAACAATGTGAGGAAAATCAGCAGGTTTCTCTTTTATGTTATATTTTTATATAACAATGTGAGGAAAATCAGCAGGTTTCTCTTTTATGTTATACTTTTATATAACAATGTGAAGAAAATCAGCAGGATTTTCTTTTATGTTATACTTTTATATAACAATGTGAGGAAAATCAGCAGGTTTATCTTTTATGTTATACTTTTATATAACAATGTGAGGAAAATCTGCAGGTTTCTCTTTTATGTTATATTTTTATATAACAATGTGAGGAAAATCAGCAGGTTTCTCTTTTATGTTATACTTTTATATAACAAAGTGAGGAAAATCAGCAGGTTTATCTTTTATGTTATACTTTTATATAACAATGTGAGGAAAATCAGCAGGTTTCTCTTTTATGTTATACTTTTATATAACAATGTGAGGAAAATCAGCAGGTTTCTCTTTTATGTTCTACTATTAAATAACAATGTGAGGAAAATCAGAAAGTTTCTCTTTTATATTATACTTTTATATAACAATGTGAGGAAAATCAGCAGGTTTCTCTTTTATGTTATACTTTTATATAACAATGTGAGGAAAATCAGCAGGATTCTCTTTTATGTTATACTTTTATATAACAATGTGAGGAAAATCAGCAGGTTTTTCTTTTATGTTATACTTTTATATATCAATGTGAGGAAAATCAGCAGGATTCTCTTTTATGTTATACTTTTATATAACAATGTGAGGAAAATCAGCAGGTTTCTCTTTTATGTTATACTTTTATATAACAATGTGAGGAAAATCAGCAGGTTTCTCTTTTATGTTATACTTTTATATAACAATATGAGGAAAATTAGCAGGTTTCTCTTTTATGTTATACTTTTATATAACAATGTGAGGAAAATCAGCAGGTTTTTCTTTTATATTATACTTTTATATAACAATGTGAGGAAAATCAGCAGGTTTCTCTTTTATGTTATACTTTTATATAACAATGTGAGGAAAATCAGCAGGTTTCTCTTTTACGTTATACTTTTATATAACAATGTGATGAAAATCAGCAGGTTTTTCTTTTACGTTATACTTTTATATAACAATGTGAAGAAAATTAGCAGGTTTTTCTTTTATGTTATATTTTTATATAATAATGTGAGGAAAATCAGCAGGTTTTTCTTTTATGTTATACTTTTATATAACAATGTGAGGAAAATCAGCAGGTTTTTCATTTATGTTATACTTTTATATAACAATGTGAGGAAAATCAGCAGGTTTCTCTTTTATGTTATACTTTTATATAACAATGTGAGGAAAATCAGCAGGTTTCTCTTTTACGTTATACTTTTATATAACAATGTGATGAAAATCAGCAGGTTTTTCTTTTACGTTATACTTTTATATAACAATGTGAAGAAAATTAGCAGGTTTTTCTTTTATGTTATATTTTTATATAATAATGTGAGGAAAATCCGCAGGTTTTTCTTTTATGTTATACTTTTATATAACAATGTGAGGAAAATTAGCAGGTTTCTCTTTTATGTTATACTTTTATATTACAATGTGAGGAAAATCAGCAGGTTTTTCTTTTATGTTATACTTTTATATAACAATGTGAGGAATATCAGCAGGTTTTACTTTTATGTTATACTTTTATATATTAATGTGAGGAAAATCAGCAGGTTTCTCTTTTATGTTATACTTTTATATAACAACATGAGGAAAATCAGCAGGTTTCTCTTTTATGTTATACTTTTATATAACAATGTGAGGAAAATCAGCAGGTTTTTCTTTTATATTATACTTTTATATAACAATGTGAGGAAAATCAGCAGGTTTCTCTTTTACGTTATAGTTTTATATAACTGTGAGGAAAATCAGCAGGTTTTACTTTTATGTTATACTTTTATATAACAATGTGAGGAAAATCAGCAGGTTTTTCTTTTATGTTATACTTTTATATAACAATGTGAGGAAAATCAGCAGTTTTCTCTTTTATGTTATACTTTTATATAACAATGTGAGGAAAATCAGCAGGTTTCTCTTTTATGTTATACTTTTATATAACAATGTGAGGAAAATCAGCAGGTTTCTCTTTTATGTTATACTTTTATATAACAATATGAGGAAAATTAGCAGGTTTCTCTTTTATGTTATACTTTTATATAACAATGTGAGGAAAATCAGCAGGTTTTACTTTTATATTATACTTTTATATAACAATGTGAGGAAAATCAGCAGGTTTCTCTTTTACGTTATAGTTTTATATAACTGTGAGGAAAATCAGCAGGTTTTTCTTTTATGTTATACTTTTATGTAACAATGTGAGGAAAATCAGCAGGTTTTTCTTTTATGTTATACTTTTATATAACAATGTGAGGAAAATCAGCAGGTTTCTCTTTTATGTTATACTTTTATATAACAATGTGATGAAAATCAGCAGGTTTCTCTTTTATGTTATACTTTTATACAACAATGTGAGGAAAATCAGCAGTTTTCTCTTTTACGTTATACTTTTATATAACAATGTGAGGAAAATTAGCAGGTTTTTCTTTTATGTTATAACTTTATATAATAATGTGAGGAAAATCAGCAGGTTTCTCTTTTATGTTATACTTTTATATAACAATGTGAGGAAAATCAGCAGGTTTTTCTTTTATGTTATAATTTTATATAATAATGTGAGGAAAATCAGCAGGATTCTCTTTTATGTTCTACTTTTATATAACAATGTGAGGAAAATCAGCAGGTTTTTCTTTTATGTTATACTTTTATATAACAATGTGAGGAAAATCAGCAGGTTTCTCTTTTATGTTATACTTTTATATAACAATGTGAGGAAAATCAGCAGGTTTCTCTTTTACGTTATACTTTTATATAACAATGTGATGAAAATCAGCAGGTTTTTCTTTTACGTTATACTTTTATATAACAATGTGAAGAAAATTAGCAGGTTTTTCTTTTATGTTATATTTTTATATAATAATGTGAGGAAAATCATCAGGTTTTTCTTTGATGTTATACTTTTATATAACAACGTGAGGAAAATCAGCAGGTTTTTCTTTTATGTTATACTTTTATATAACAATGTGAGGAAAATCATCAGGTTTCTCTTTTATGTTATACTTTTATATAACAATGTGAGGAAAATCAGCAGGTTTCTCTTTTACGTTATACTTTTATATAACAATGTGATGAAAATCAGCAGGTTTTTCTTTTACGTTATACTTTTATATAACAATGTGAAGAAAATTAGCAGGTTTTTCTTTTATGTTATATTTTTATATAATAATGTGAGGAAAATCAGCAGGTTTTTCTTTTATGTTATACTTTTATATAACAATGTGAGGAAAATTAGCAGGTTTCTCTTTTATGTTATACTTTTATATAACAATGTGAGGAAAATCAGCAGGTTTTTCTTTTATGTTATACTTTTATATAACAATGTGAGGAATATCAGCAGGTTTTACTTTTATGTTATACTTTTATATAATAATGTGAGGAAAATCAGCAGGTTTCTCTTTTATGTTATACTTTTATATAACAATATGTGGAAAATCAGCAGGTTTCTCTTTTATGTTATACTTTTATATAACAATGTGAGGAAAATCAGCAGGTTTTTCTTTTATATTATACTTTTATATAACAATGTGAGGAAAATCAGCAGGTTTCTCTTTTACGTTATAGTTTTATATAACTGTGAGGAAAATCAGCAGGTTTTTCTTTTATGTTATACTTTTATATAACAATGTGAGGAAAATCAGCAGGTTTTTCTTTTATGTTATACTTTTATATAACAATGTGAGGAAAATCAGCAGGTTTCTCTTTTATGTTATACTTTTATATAACAATGTGAGGAAAATCAGCAGGTTTCTCTTTTATGTTATACTTTTATATAACAATGTGATGAAAATCAGCAGGTTTTTCTTTTATGTTATACTTTTATATAACAATGAGAGGAAAATCAGCAGGTTTCTCTTTTATGATATACTTTTATATAACAATGTGAGGAAAATCAGCAGGTTTCTCTTTTATGATATACTTTTATATAACAATGTGAGGAAAATCAGCAGGTTTTTCTTTTATGTTATACTTTTATATAACAATGAGAGGAAAATCAGCAGGTTTCTCTTTTATGATATACTTTTATATAACAATGTGAGGAAAATCAGCAGGTTTCTCTTTTATGATATACTTTTATATAACAATGTGAGGAAAATCAGCAGTTTTCTCTTTTACGTTATACTTTTATATAACAATGTGAGGAAAATCAGCAGGTTTTTCTTTTACGTTATACTTTTATATAACAATGTGAGGAAAATTAGCAGGTTTTTCTTTTATGTTATAACTTTATATAATAATGTGAGGAAAATCAGCAGGTTTCTCTTTTATGTTATACTTTTATATAACAATGTGAGGAAAATCAGCAGGTTTTTCTTTTATGTTATAATTTTATATAATAATGTGAGGAAAATCAGCAGGATTCTCTTTTATGTTCTACTTTTATATAACAATGTGAGGAAAATCAGCAGGTTTTTCTTTTATGTTATACTTTTATATAACAATGTGAGGTAAATTAGCAGGTTTCTCTTTTATGTTATACTTTTATATAACAATGTGAGGAAAATCAGCAGGTTTTTCTTTTATGTTATACTTTTATATAACAATGTGAGGAATATCAGCAGGTTTTACTTTTATGTTATACTTTTATATAACAATATGAGGAAAATCAGCAGGTTTCTCTTTTATGTTATACTTTTATATAACAATATGAGCAAAATCAGCAGGTTTCTCTTTTATGTTATACTTTTATATAACAATGTGAGGAAAATCAGCAGGTTTTTCTTTTATGTTATACTTTTATATAACAATGTGAGGAAAATCAGCAGGTTTTTCTTTTATGTTATACTTTTATATAACAATGTGAGGAAAATCAGCAGGTTTCTCTTTTATGTTGTACTTTTATATAACAATGTGAGGAAAATCAGCAGGTTTCTCTTTTATGTTATACTTTTATATAACAATGTGAGGAAAATCAGCAGGTTTTTCTTTTATGTTATACTTTTATATAACAATGTGAGGAAAATCAGCAGGTTTCTCTTTTATGTTATACTTTTATATAACAATGTGAGGAAAATCAGCAGGTTTCTCTTTTATGTTATACTTTTATATAACAACGTGAGGAAAATCAGCAGGTTTCTCTTTTATGTTATACTTTTATATAACAATGTGAGGAAAATCAGGAGGTTTTTCTTTTATGTTATACTTTTACAGAACAATGTGAGGAAAATCCGCAGGTTTCTCTTTTATGTTATACTTTTATATAACAATGTGAGGAAAATCAGCAGGTTTCTCTTTTATGTTATATTTTTATATAACAATGTGAGGAAAATCAGCAGGTTTTTCTTTTATGTTATACTTTTATATAACAATGTGAGGAAAATCAGGAGGTTTTTCTTTTATGTTATACTTTTACAGAACAATGTGAGGAAAATCCGCAGGTTTCTCTTTTATGTTATACTTTTATATAACAATGTGAGGAAAATCAGCAGGTTTCACTTTTATGTTATATTTTTATATAACAATGTGAGGAAAATCAGCAGGTTTTTCTTTTATGTTATACTTTGATATAACAATGTGAGGAAAATCAGCAGGTTTCTCTTTTATGTTATACTTTTATAAAACAATGTGAGGAAAATCAGCAGGTTTCTCTTTTATGTTATACTTTTATATAACAATGTGAGGAAAATCAGCAGGTTTTTCTTTTATGTTATACTTTTATATAACATTGTGAGGAAAATCAGCAGGTTTTTCTTTTATGTTATACTTTTATATAACAATGTGAGGAAAATCAGCAGGTTTTTCTTTTATGTTATACTTTTATAGAACAACGTGAGGAATATCAGCAGGTTTTACTTTTATGTTATACTTTTATATAACAATATGAGGAAAATCAGCAGGTTTCTCTTTTATGTTATACTTTTATATAACAATATGAGCAAAATCAGCAGGTTTCTCTTTTATGTTCTACTTTTATATAACAATGTGAGGAAAATCAGCAGGTTTTTCTTTTATGTTATACTTTTATATAACAATGTGAGGTAAATTAGCAGGTTTCTCTTTTATGTTATACTTTTATATAACAATGTGAGGAAAATCAGCAGGTTTTTCTTTTATGTTATACTTTTATATAACAATGTGAGGAATATCAGCAGGTTTTACTTTTATGTTATATTTTTATAGAACAATATGAGGAAAATCAGCAGGTTTCTTTTTTATGTTATACTTTTATATAACAATATGAGCAAAATCAGCAGGTTTCTCTTTTATGTTATACTTTTATATAACAATGTGAGGAAAATCAGCAGGTTTTTCTTTTATGTTATACTTTTATATAACAATGTGCGGAAAATCAGCAGGTTTTTCTTTTATGTTATACTTTTATATAACAATGTGAGGAAAATCAGCAGGTTTCTCTTTTATGTTGTACTTTTATTTAACAATGTGAGGAAAATCAGCAGGTTTCTCTTTTATGTTATACTTTTATATAACAATGTGAGGAAAATCAGCAGGTTTTTCTTTTATGTTATACTTTTATATAACAATGTGAGGAAAATCAGCAGGTTTTTCTTTTATGTTATACTTTTATATAACAATGTGAGGAAAATCAGCAGGTTTCTCTTTTATGTTATACTTTTATATAACAATGTGAGGAAAATCAGCAGGTTTCTCTTTTATGTTATACTTTTATATAACAATGTGAGGAAAATCAGCAGGTTTCTCTTTTATGTTATACTTTTATATAACAATGTGAGGAAAATCAGGAGGTTTTTCTTTTATGTTATACTTTTACAGAACAATGTGAGGAAAATCAGCAGGTTTCTCTTTTATGTTATACTTTTATATAACAATGTGAGGAAAATCAGCAGGTTTCTCTTTTATGTTATACTTTTATATAACAATGTGAGGAAAATCAGCAGGTTTCTCTTTTATGTTATACTTTTATATAACAATGTGAGGAAAATCAGCAGGTTTTTCTTTTATGTTATACTTTTATATAACAATGTGAGGAAAATCAGGAGGTTTTTCTTTTATGTTATACTTTTACAGAACAATGTGAGGAAAATCCGCAGGTTTCTCTTTTATGTTATACTTTTATATAACAATGTGAGGAAAATCAGCAGGTTTCTCTTTTATGTTATATTTTTATATAACAATGTGAGGAAAATCAGCAGGTTTTTCTTTTATGTTATACTTTGATATAACAATGTGAGGAAAATCAGCAGGTTTCTCTTTTATGTTATACTTTTATAAAACAATGTGAGGAAAATCAGCAGGTTTCTCTTTTATGTTATACTTTTATATAACAATGTGAGGAAAATCAGCAGGTTTTTCTTTTATGTTATACTTTTATATAACAATGTGAGGAAAATCAGCAGGTTTTTCTTTTATGTTATACTTTTATATAACAATGTGAGGAAAATCAGCAGGTTATACTTTTATGCTATACTTTCATATTGCAATAATAAACATAGATAACCAACCTTTTGGGTTTGCGCAAAATGTAGACAGGCATCTGACTTACCTTGGTGAAGGACTCTATCCCGAAATGTCTGTTATGTATCTTTATCTCTGCTATTTAAAGTACACTGTTTGTCCTGCTGAGTTTCTCCAGCATTGTGTTTTTAAGGTCAACCCTGGTGTCTGCGGACTTTCATGTTTTTGTACCAAGTCAGCGGCAGAACATTGCTTAAGTGGTAGCATGAAAGGAGGGATTGAAGCATCCAATGGACAAGAAACAAATAGCATTTGTGATGAAATGTTTGATAATCTGTGTTGGGCTTTCATTCCAGGAGTGGCTCAATCTTTGCAAACAAAAATTCAAGGAATTTACCCAATCTGCAAAAGTGGAAATAGGCCTGGTAATTCATCCAGGACAAAGTGACCAGGGCTACAACAGCTCAAGGAAATGTCAGAATAAACCAATGAGAAGCTCGAGGGACTCAATGAGGCAGGCATGTAGAAATGGTCAGTCAGCGTTCGGTTTGGTTAAAGAGAACAAAACACAGGAAATTGTGCAATGGGGGGGGGGGGGCGGCAGGGGATATGAGAGAAACAGAGTTGGAAAATATATGGAAGTTATATACATCTGATGGAAAACAAGAAAATGGATCGATTGATCCTTTTTTTAATCACAGTTGAACTAACCGACATTAGAGGATGTAGATATACAGGAGTTGGAAGCATCATTTACTGACTTGGAAATTAAAATTGCTATGATGGAAATGCCGAATGGTAAATCGCCTGGTGATGATGGATTTTCGGTTGAATTTTATAAAATTTTTTACGACGACTTCTCTACAGTGTTTGGAGATGTACTACGTCAGGTTGGAGAACATTATGAATTTCCTGAGTCTTGTTCTAGTGCTTTAATTACAGTAATTCGAACGAAAGATAGAGATCCTTTGAAAGTATCTTCATATCGACCGATTTTGTTGTTGAATGTAGATTATAAAATTATAGCTAAAATTTTAGCGAATAGATTGGCTAAGTTTTTACCTAAGCTGATCCACATGGATCAAACAGGTTTCATAAAGAATCGATATGCCTCGGATAATATTTTACGTGTGATTAGTTTGATTAATAGATTTTGACAATCTCCAGACCATCCGATGGTGATATCTTTAAATGGCGAAAAAGCGTTTGATAGAGTTGAGTGGAATTTTCTGTTCAAAGTTTTGGAGAATTTTAAGTTTGGTCCTTTTTTTATTGGTTGGATTAAGGCTTTATATAGTAAACCAGTAGCTAGAGTATTGACGAATGTTTTGATTTCGGAACCGTTTAAACTGACCCGATCTATTCATCAAGGTTGTCCTTTATCACCAGCTTTATTTGCGTTTGTGATCGAACCTTTGGCACAGTTGATAGGACAGAATACACAGATACAGGGTATGAAAGATTTAGATGAGGAATATAAAATTAATTTATTTGCTGATGATGTATTTGTGTACCTAACAAATCCAGCTCAATCACTTTTGCATTTGAAGGAGTGTTTGATGCAATATGGACGTCTTTCTGGATATAAAGTTAATTGGGAAAAAAGCGAAATATTACCGGTGAGTGAAGATTATTCAGCTTATAAAAACATTCTTAATTTGAAATGGATGGATCGAATTAAGTATTTGGGTATAATTATGGATGTTAATTATCAATCTTTATATAAATTAAATTATGTTCCATTAATAAAAAAATTTAAAACTGATTTGATTAAATGGAAAGATCTGCCTATTAATTTATTGGGTAGAATAAATACAATTAAGATGAATATTTTTCCACGTATACAATATTTATTTCGATCTATTCCGTATTTATTTGATAATTTTTTTTTGAGATTTGAATAAAATGGTTAGAGAGTTTTTATGGAGCAGTAAATTTTCAAGAGAAGCCTTGAATAAATTAACTTGGAAATATGACCTGGGGGATTACGTTTACCACATTTTCAAAATTATTATGAAGCAGCCCAAATTAAATTTATTAGTTCATTGATGGATTTGGAACAACCCCCTAGTTGGGCCAAAATTGAGATGGCAAATATTTTTGAATTTGAAATACATCAATTTTTGTTTCGATGGAATGTAAATTTGTTACAGCAACATAATGTGCCTATATTAAAACATTTAATGAAGCTATGGACAAATAAAAAGAAAATGAAAGGTTCTCGTGGTGAATTGTCGGCCTTGACTCCGTTGTATAATAATTAACTTATTTCTTTCTCAATACATAATCAAAGTTTATTATATTGGAGATTTAAAGGTGTGGAAAATTTGTGAGATTGTTTTAAAGAAGGTAAGTTTTTATCTTTTGATCAGATGAGGGACAGTTATGGTATTGATAAGAATTCTTTGTTTCTTTATTATCAAATTCGATCCTCGGTAAAGCATGTGTTTGGTAGAGATATGATTTTACCTGAAATGACTAAATTTGAGACTTTTCTTATGAAGGTACCAGAGAAGGGTTATATTTCAGTTATGTATCAAATATTACAGGATGGTATGGATAAAGGGGTTGGGATAAATCTAAAGGTAAATGGGAAGCAAAAATTGGTTTTATTTTTTCCGAGGATGATTGGTCAGATATTTGTTATGATCGTGTAACTAGACTGATAAATGCACGTTATGCAATGATTAATTATAATTTTTAACATCAATTATACTTAACACCTGAAAAGCTAAAAAAATATGGTTTTCATGAATCAGATTTGTGTTTTAGATGTGGTAACGCTGTTGGAACTTTTTTTCACGCGGTTTGGTCATGTATATATATACACAATCTTTTTGGAAGAAAGTACAATTGCTTCTGAAATACCTGTATAAGATTAAAATACCTTTGGATCCAACAGTATTTTTATTGGGTAGTTTGCAACCTCTGAAAGGTTTGTGATTAGATAAATTTCAACTTGCTTTTATATATTTAGCTTTATCTGTAGCGAAAAAATGTATTGCTAGTACGTGGAAAGATACAAATATGATTGATATTATTAGATGGCATAATGAGATGAAATATTATTTAATAATGGAAAAAAATCACATATGTTTCGCTTGATAACTATTATTTTTTTATTAATAAGTGTTTGTTATATTCAGAATATTTACATTGATTAGATCTTAATATGTATGTTTAATTTTTCTTTTTTTTCCTCTCTTTATGGCTCTCCTTAGGAGAGTTGACTGAAAGGGGGGGGTTTCTTTTTTTTCTTTCTTTTTTCTTTTATATATATTAAATATATCGTTCATGTTTAGTTTATTGTTATATATGTTACTTATTATCTGTATTTTGAACGAATAAATAAAGTTTAAAAAAAAGAAAATATATGGAGAGAGCATACAGTAAAAATGGATAGATAAATAAAAGAGACAGAGAAAGGGGTGGATAAACAGAGAAGAGATGGATAGATAAAGTGAGAAGAGATAAAGGAGGAGAGATGGATAGACAAAGGAAAGAGAGACCACAATGAAGAGAAGCTGCAGTCAATGGGGCACAGCAGGTGCCAATGAGCAAATTACAGTGCGCAGAAGCCCAATCTCTGACATTAATAAGAACAGACTATCTCTTCTGTGCATTGCAAGCAACTTCATCAATCTGTTATGCTTAGAACCTATACTGTTGCACCTTTGTTGTCATAAACAAGTCTCTGGAGCTGGTGTGAATTATATCTTGAATGTAAAATGTACATTTTGAATGAGAAAGTCCTGTAAGTACTTTCCCTCAGGCCATTCAGGAATCATACAGCCAATCTTCCCTTTGTGTCTGTGTAACCTTGCTCGGCAAAATTATCCGATTAATCCAGCCTCCTCCTCCCCCATACCCCTGTAGCTTCTTTATGTTTCAAAGATTTGTCTGGTTCTGTTCTTAACAAATCTGTTTATTTACCTTCCATTTCCCTTTCAAGCAGCATATCGCAGATCACAGTAATTCACAGCATGTTTAAAACTGTTGCATCAGCTTTACTAATTTTGTTAATTATTCCCTCCGAAAATCACAGCCTGATTCAGACAGGGGTGTAATTGTTTAAAAATCAAATGAGGGATCAGCTGCTGAGGACTCAGAGCTGCCTGAAACGAACTGCCGACAGCTTGTTCAATTTTGCTGGGACACCTCCCCAGACTCCACGGCCAACCCAGCAGAGAAGCAGCAACAGCAGGCAGGGGTCAGCACACAGGCTCTGCACAGTCACGCTGCAGCAGTAGAGGTGAACTCCACACCTGCCAGTCTCTGCACAGGAGCAGCAGGACAGAGTGAGGGGGTGGGGCGGGGGGGGGGGAAAGAGAGTCAAGGGCAATAGAAACGAGAGGGAGAGGAAGGAAAAATGTCGCTGGTTAGCGAGTGGTTAGGAATGCACTGCTGGAGTTAGAGATGGAAGTCTTGTAAGGATACGGTGTGGTTGGCGCAATGCTATTACATTGCCTATAACCTGGATTTGAGTCTGTAAGGAGTTTGTACGTTTTGTTTGGGTGCTCCGGTTTCCTCCCATTTTCCAAAGAAGTATAGGGTTAGTCGGTTAATTGGTCATGTGGATGAATTTGGGTGGCTTGGGTTCATAGGCAGTAAGGGCCCGTTACTGTGCTGTATCTCTAAACTAAATTATATTTTTTAAAAATGCAGAGAAATGTGTCACTGATGAGTTTAGTATAGGGAAGGAGGCCATTTGGCCCATCATGTCCATGTTGATTTCTAACTCAATCATCTCTTATTTCCAGCACTCCATCCCAGCCTTGCAGCAAGCTCGCATCCAGATATCTTTTAAATATAGTGAGGGATTGTTTCCACTCTCCTTTCAGGTACTGTAGTAGTTCCAGACCCCATTTCTCCAGGGTGAAAATATCAATTGTATGAAATAAAAAAAATCACTAATCCCATGTTTACTCTCTCTACCTTCCCATTAACTTCCTCACAGACTTCATCATTCATCCAGTCTTTTTGCTCACTTATCCATGGAGTGTCGAATTCAGCAGGTTGCTGGGGAGAAGTGAGAATGGTGGATGGGCAGAAGAGTGGAAACATGGGAGCAGTCTCCCACCCCGAAGCCCCAATTCAATTGGATCTTGGCTGACCTCATCTTTAACTCAAGACAAAGCCAGGAGATGTGCTGCCCTTGCAGATTCAGATTCAGTCCTGGCCTGAATGTATCTGAATGGAGTTCTCTGTGTGATTCCACACACAAGCAGGTTGGTAAGTTAACTGGCCACTGTAAATTATCCCTGGTGTTTGTGAATGGTTGAATCGGAGGGTGTTGATGGGAATAAGGGAAAATTAAAAAATGTAATGACTGTTGGATTGGTGAAAGTGGCTTGTTAATAACTGGCAGTCTGATGGGCCTGTCTCTGTGCAGTCTGACCCAATGAACAACATTCACACAGTTTACAATGAAATGCTGGAGACGCATAGTGAGTCTCGCAGAATCCTTGGGGAGAAGTGGTCAGATAATGCTTCGGTCTGGGATCTTTGAGATTTGGGAGGGTGCTGAGGGCAAGAAGGGCTCCTGAAGGGCTTCGGACTCTGAAGGTTTCCTGATCGTATGGTAGTGGAGCTCGGATTGCCAATGGTTTGAACAGGAGTCTTTGCGGCTGCAGAAGCAATGGAAATGAATCCACGGATACTCAATGACTCTGCTTCTCTTTCTCTTAATATTAGGGGCACTGGGCAATGATCATGGCAACTTTTTGTTTGCCTTACAGCAGACAAAATTTGAAGTATGTCATGTGTGACAGAGTATATAGGTATGTTTTTGGGAGATAAATTGGGAAAAGTTTGCTTGAGTAGGTTACATACAAACACTTTAAAACAGATCTTATTTAAAATAATGGAGTTCTGCTAATGCTAGACATGTCAAGGCCAACAGCTTTTTCAAGAGCTTTGAAGAGTGCTCAAGAGACTTCACTATTGGATTGATGTTTACAAAAGGCAATAGATGAAAGAGCACATCGGAGCTGCTTCTGTCTGGAAGAGAGCTTGCTGTCGTAAGAGGGTCATGTGGTTTTACAAGCAGAGAGAGTCAAACAGGCTTTCTCTCAGAGAGAGAGAGAGAGAGAGAGAGAGAGAGAGAGAGAGACACAGAGATCACTTGTACAGTGTTACAGTCAGCAAAAGCAGCTGGGACTGGAGTAGGACAAGCTGGAAAGTTTATTAAAATCCCGTTTGGAAGATAGCCTGGTCAAAGCCCTTGTGGTTCATGCAAGAGGAGAGGACTGGCTGTCTAATGTTTTACTTGGTATAAGAGAAACAAAAAGAACTATGAGGTGACCTGAAAGAGGTTATCATCTGGAGAACCCTGAAAGGGCAAATTTCATCAGGAAGACACTGATGTGGCTGATGGAATTAAATCTCTCTATGAAAACTGACAAGAACCTTCCTGAGTGGTAACCATTTATCTATCAAGCACCAAAGCCTGGTGAACTTTATAAATGTTAAATTGTGTCCACAGTATAAGAATTACCTGCAACCAGTGAACTTGGAGGAATGAGAAGTGAGATTGGACTGTGAACCAAGGAACTTTTCTGAACTTACACATGTGCTTAGAATTAGATGGGGGTTAAGTCAATAGTGATAAGTTAAAGTTTAATTCTATTTTCATATTTAAAGATAATTAAAAGCAACTTTTGTTTCAGTAATCACTTGTCTTGGTGAATATTGCTGCTGGGTTTTGGGGTCCTCTGGGCTCACAACACATGTATATTTCAGTTTTTGGTGGAACAGACAGATGATGTTACTTCAAACTCAACGGCTGTGAAGGTGGACGAAGGCTGTAACAAATCCACCAGCTCCATTCATCATGGTTTCCATGCCATTGGAACTAGTTGGTTGAATTGTGAAGTATCGTTTGCTTCTTGGAGTGGAACATTAAGTACATGTTAAACAAATACACGCACAGGTGTCTTCGCTCTGTGGATCAATGGAAGGAAGGCCATCATCCTCAACCGCAAGGGATGGCCACGACAATGGGTTAGTATGTGGCAATGAAAGGAACCTTGAACCTCTTGGGCGAATGGTCCCGACCCAAAATGTTGACCGACTATTTCTCTCCAATGGATGGTGCCTAACCTGTTGAATTCCTCCAGCATCTTATTCTTTGGTCAAGGTTCCTGCATCTGCAATTTTTGTGTTTCTTGGTTATCCACCGAGTTTAGTTCAATACTTCTAACAATGCTGGCAAACAAATACTTCCTTCACCATGAGAAATTATTCCAAGTTAATCAGGAAGAAGCCTTTGCACAGTCAGGTGTGCGAGGAAAGTGGTAGGGAAAGGATTTTGCCACATTGGCTTGAGGTTGAAGTGCTATTCTCGTTAAAGTGAGGAACCCCTCTTCAGTAACGACGACAGCAGCAGCACTGAGGCTTGGGAACAGGGAGCAAACCAAAGCTATCAACACTAGAGTTGGGTAGTTGGCTAATGAAGAACCAGGAGACATGTGCAATAGGAAGACTGTGGAGTTATGTCCAAATAGCCCTCAGGTTGTGTTAGAAGGGTCACCACTGTAGCTGAAACCCAGGGATTAAATGTCCAGAAAATGCAAAAGTTTGGAGCCAGTTTTCATTGATGTCCCAAGGAAGAGCAGTAGAGGAAGATAGGCAATCGAGTTTAAATTGACCTTTGACAGTCAGCTGTGTTGATTAGCCAGTTATCAGGGCATTTCTTCTTTGGCTTGGCTTCGCGGACGAAGATTTATGGAGGGGGTAAATGTCCACGTCAGCTGCAGGCTCGTTTGTGGCTGACAAGTCTGATACGGGACAGGCAGACACGGTTGCAGCGGTTGCAGGGGAAAATTTGTTGGTTGGGGTTGGGTGTTGGGTTTTTCCTCCTTTGTCTTTTGTCAGTGAGGTGGGCTCTGCGGTCTTCTTCAAAGGAGGTTGCTGCCCGCTGAACGATGCAATTCACCAATTTCGTTATCTTTTCTTTATCAAGCCAATTCAACTGGATTGGAGTCTGTGAGTGAGTTATCACCCTTGGGCAAAGATGAGTCTAATGATCATATTTTAACCACCAGTGTCGATCATAAAAGAGTTCACAATTTAACAGACTCATGAGTATAATTTATTTTGTTACATAAAATCAACATCAGTTAGAGCCATGACAGAAAAGAGGAGATTATTAAAAGGATAACATCACTCTAATATGGAGCTGTTAATTTAATTTCAATTTCTGTCTCAGTGTGCCTCTGAATGTCCCATGGCACTGTCAGTTCGTATGTCCCTTGCCATTTTCACAACTTCTTGTGATGAACTACAGTGCACCTGCTTTACTGGTCAGGGCACTGAGCCTGTTGCTGGATAAAACTTTAACCAGGCCGCATTTAGAGTACTGTGTGCAGTTCTGGTTGTCAGGCTATGGGAAGGATGTGCAGGCTTTGCAGAAGATGCAGAGGAGCTTCACCAGGATCTTGCTTAGATTGGATTGCATTGCATGTGCTTTAAGGAAAGGCTGGACAGAGTTTGATATTTTTCTCTGGAGCATTGGAGGCTGAGGGGTGACCTGATAGAAGGATACACCATTATGAGTTATGACATCCACAGGGAGCAATTACCCCACTTAACTCTCCAACACAAAGATCAGCAGAGGGGTATTTAACAACAAAAGTTTAACAGCTTCAAGTCCACATTGACACCAACCTATGCAAAATGCGTGATCTAAGTTCTGCGCCCTTCCTTTCAGAAACTGATTTGCAGTGCCTCTGGTCGAATAGATCATTAATTTTTAATTATGAGCACTTCTAACTTTGATGTTTAGTCTGCCTCTGTTGCCATGGAATTAAAAGAGGACTTCAGTGAATCCTGAAATGATTGCAAGAGCTACCAGCTTAAAACGAAGAGTCAAAATGCACGTGAAATGAAGGGAAACAGCAATTATATTGAAATGGTTCTATCGCCCACCTCCAAGGCTTTGTGGGGGTGTTATTAAGCTAAAGGCTAATGCTGCGCCCCATTAGATAAGGCAACTAAGAGCTTGACCAACAAGGCAAAAGGCACCTTCAAGCAGGAAAGAGAGGTCGAGTTAGAGTGAGATGAGAGTGTTTCAGAACTCAGGATCTTGGCAGCTGAAGGCACAGCTTTGCTAGCAAAGAGGTGATGCTTAATGGCAAACAGTAGAAGAGGCTGAAATGGTGTCTAAAGACTGGCTTAGACTAGTTGGGCAGAATGGCCTGTTTGGACTGCATATACTGTACGATTCAAAGGGAAGGAGACTGAGAGAAAAAAGATTATGCATGCAAGCCTGCCATCCAGCCGCAGTTGAGGATGAGACTTAGCTCCATAGATGGAGGAAACATCCCTCAATCTTCTGTTGAAGGGTTTTGGCCCAAAACATTGCCTTCCCTGGATGCCCCCTAAACTGCTGAGTCCCTTTTCTTTATCAATATGATTAAAGCCATGGGAAGTATTTCACTTCTCTTCATATTTATTTAAATTGTCTGGTAAAATTCTGTTTCTTCATTAAAATGGATAGCGAATGTAATTCAAGTTTACAACTCCATTGTGAACATTGTTGAAAAATCTCTTGAGATTTTCTCTTGATTTGAAGTGAATCATCATCAATTTCTTGCTCAATGACACCATTATATTTCAATCACTGACCTCCAAACCCAGAAAGTAAAACACAAGCAGGTGATAAAATGCCAGCAGGTGTCTGAACGAAAGAGTGGGGGAAGGGGGTGTGACAAAGGCAGGAGATAATAGGTGGAGAAAGGAGGGAAGGGACAGCAGCGATGAGGGGGAGGGGATTATAGGGCTGTATGGTTGAAAGAATTGGAAGGACAGGAAAAGGGAGAGAGAAAAGAAAAGGGACGAAGGTTTAATGGAAAGCAGTGAAATCAATGTTCATGCCTTGCAGCTCGAGGGTAACCAGATGGAAAATAAGGTGTTGTTCCTCCAATCAGTGGTGATCAGGGTGGGACAGCACATAAGGGATCGGTGTTGGGTCCCTTGATGTTTGTCATTTACATTAATGATTTGGAAGATGGAGTGGTAAATTGAGTTAGTAAATATGCGGACGATACAAAAATAGAGGGAGTTGTGGATAGTGAAGATGGCTTTTGGAGACTAAAGAAGGATTCGGACTGCTTAGAAGAGTGGGCTGAAAGGTGGCAGATGAAGTTTAATATCGATAAGTGTGAAGTGCTTCATTTTGGGAAGAATATTCAAGACAGGACGTATGCAGTGAGGGGGAGGGCATTGAAGAACGCAGAGGAACAGAGAGATCTTGAAATAATGGTTCATCGTTCTTTGAAAGTGAAATCTCATGTGAATAGCATGATAAAGAAGGCTTTTGGTATGGTGGCCTTTATAAATCAAAGCATAGAATATCGGCGCTGGGAGGTGATGTTAAGACTATTCAAGGCATTGGTGAGGCCAAATTTGGAATACTCTGTGCAGTTCTGGTCCCCAAATTATAGGAAGGATATCAATAAGGTAGAGAGGGTGCAGAGAAGATTTACTAAAATGTTGCCTGGATTGCAGTATCTAGAATACAAAGAATGAATGAGAAGACTGGGTCTTTATTCATTGGAACGTAGAAGGTTGAGGGGGGATTTAATAAAGGTATTTAAAATTATGAGTGGGATAGATAGAGCAGATGTGAATAGGTTCTTCCCCATGAGGGTAGGTGAGATTGGAATGAGAGGTCATAAGTTGAGGGTTAGGGGGAAAAAGTTTAGAATTAACATGAGAAGGAGCTTCTTCACTCAGAGAGTGGTGGGTGAGTGGAATGACCTTCCAGAAGAGGTGGTTGCAGCAAGGTAATTTTGTCATTTAAGAAAAGGTTGGATAAATGCATGGATGTGAGGGGATTGGAGAGTTATGGGCAGAGAGCAGGTAAGTGGGACTAGAGGAGATCACTTAAATCGGTATGGACTAGAGGGGCTGAGATGACCTGTTTCTGTACTGAAATTGTTATATGGTTATAAGGTCATGGACAAACATGTTGGTATAGGAGTGTGACCCAGAATTGAAGTGGTTGGCCACTGGGAGGTCACTGTGGTTGTGAATGGAACGGAGGTCCTGAGTGAAGCGATCTCCGAGTCTGCGACTGGTCTCTCCAATGAAGCGAATGCCACAAAGGGTGCACCAGATGTAGTAAATGTCCTCTGGTTCTGGATCTACAAGTGAAGTGTTGCTTCATATGAGCAGGAAATGGAGGAGATGTGGGTGAGGACTGAGTGGTGGTGGAGAAGCTATGTTTGTAAAACAACTACATCGGGGCTGCCTTATGCACCATGATGAGCTTGTCAACTTCACCCACTTTGCATTCAACTTCCACCTCAATCTCAGACTCATCTGGTCCATTTCCGATAACACTCTCCCCTTCCTGGATCTCTCTGTCTCCATCTCGAGAAACCAGCTTTCCACTGACATATATTAAAAACACTCCAACTCCCATAACTACTCGGACTACACTTCCTCACACCCTGCCCTCTGCAAGGTTTCCATCCCCTTCTCTCAATTTCTGTTTCCTCTGCATCTGTTCCCAAGATGAGGTCTTCCAGTCCAGATCTTCTGAAATGTCTGCCTTCTTCCACAAACATGGCTTCCCCTCCACCACCATCAACTCAACCCTCAACAACATCTCCGCCATTTCCTGTTTATCTGCCCTGGCTCACTCTACCCCCAGACTCAACAAATATAGAATCCCCCTCATCCTCACCTACCACCCCACCAGCCTCTGCATCCAACACATCATCCACCAGAATTTCTGGCACTTACTACAGAATCCCACTACCATTCACATTTTTTTCTCTCCTCTTGGCTTTGCGCAGGGATGGCTCCCTCCACAATTTCCTTGCGCACTCATCCCTTCCCACCCATCGTACACCTGGCACCTTCCCCTGTGCCAAAGGTGATGGCTCCTCCTTCACCATGGTCCAGGGCCCCAAACAGGCCTTTCATGTGAAGCAACACTTCAGTTATACATCCAGAGCCAGAGGATTTATTTACTGCATCCGATGCCCCCTTTGTGGCATTCTCTACATTCAAGAGACCGATCACAAACTGGGTGATTGCTTCATTCAGCACCTCCGCTCCGTTCGCAACCACAGCGACTTCGCAGTTGCTAACCATTTCAATTCCAAGTCACACTCTCGCGCTTACATGTCTGTCCATGGCCTTGTGCATTGTCCTACCCTGACCACCCGCAGATTGGAGAAACAACACCTTATTTTCTGTCTGGGTGCCCTCCAGCCGCACGGCATGAACATTGACTTTACTGCTTTCCATTAAACCTGCTTTCCTTTTCTTTCCCATCTCCTTTTTCCTGTCCTTCCAGTTCTTTCACCCACACAGCCCTACTATCCCCCCCCTCATTGCTGCTGTACCTTCCCTCCTTTCTCCACCTACCATCTCCTGCCTTGCCACATCCCCTTCCCCCTCCACTCTTTTGTTCGGATGCTTGCTGTCATTGTCTCATACCTTGATGATGGGTTCAAGCCTGAAACGTTGGTTCTGTATCTTTCCCTTTGCTACTGTTTGAGCTGCTGAGCTTCTCCAACATTTTGTGTTTTTACTACGACCTCCAAAACCAAGTAGCCTTGATGCTTAAATCCCATGCTAGGTTACACTGAGATATTTAGGTTATTCCTAAATTGACAATGTTGCTGGTGTTTGGCACTTTTCAAAAAGTATATTCTTCTGATTATTGCCCAGAGGAGGAGTATAAGAGTTTATTGTCATAAACCTAACTACTGTACAATGAACAAAGAAATTCTTACTTGTTGCAACAATACATGTAGATAAAGTACACCAACTACAGCAGTGCAAGCTACATCATCAGAATATCCTGAAAAGACAGCAAATATAAAAGGATAGAAAAATAAATCTTCACAATTGCAAGAAAATAAAGTAACGTGCAGAGAGATCTTTTGGATGTCCCAGAGTATTTTATGGTTTGGGTTAGGATAGTACAAGGAAATTCAAGATCTTGATAGCTGTTGGAACCTCTGGAGCCTAGAGGTGCTGGTCTTTGGGCTTTTGCCTGAGGGTGTCAGTGAGAGGAGATATTGACCAGGGTGATGGGGTTCTTCATGATGTTGTTAAAACAAAATCAGCTTATTCCTTTCACCTTGAATAATTCTTTATTTGATAATTGGTATAGTAAAGGTATACAGAGGATAAAACATCATTTTTTGGGATCTTTTGTTTAACTTCTGAGCAATTAAAAGATAAATATTGTACACAAAACTACAATTTTTGCATATTATCAATTAAAATCATATTTAAAATATAAATTAGGAACAGATTTGAGACTCCAGGAACAAAGTCAGTTTGAATCATATTAGAGTTTTGAAAATTTTCAGAATATGCTGCAGATTTAAATGATTTGCTAAGCCATTTCATATTCTGTTAAACCATCAACAACAGGGCTGTGGATCACATAAAGACCAGATCAGATTATGATTTCAAATTGGCTTCCTTGAACTTTTCCTTTATGACTTGATTGTTTTATTGTCATCAACAGAGGATGAGCAAATGTAGGTTCTTGGGAGTCACCATCTTGGAAGATCTTTCCTGGAACCAACACACCAATGGCATCATGAAGAAAGCCTCTACTTCGTCAGGAGTTAGCGGAGGAGCGAGTGGAGTTGTTCAAGTGAACCGGTACAGACTTGAAGGGCCGACATGGCCTGTTTCCGTGCTGTAAATGGTTATATGGTTATATGTTGATGATGGGTGTGACAATGCCAGAAAGGGAGATCTATTGCCAAGCTAGAGCATTGCTTTTATGAGGAGAGAGAACATCTCAGCTGGATTAGCAGTGTGTGCAGAACAAGGGAGACCAAGCTAACTTTGAATTTGTTTGCAAAATTCCCAGATCCCAGGATCAGGTGAAGTGGAAGGTTTCATTTCCCTTGGAAAAGAGGTGGTTAATGAGAGGATATAGTTAATTAGGAAAAGGATTCAAATAGATTCGAGGCAAATATTTTTCTCCCAAAGAGCAAGGGAGGTTTCGAACTCATTGGCTGCAAGGGTGGAGGGGACAGAAACCTTTGGCACATTTAAAACGTACCAGAGGAGCAGTGACTGCAGAAGTGTGGGATGAGAATGGGAAAGTGGGATTGTTTGGATGTCAAGGACACAAAGGATTGGAAGAAACTGTGGATGCACCGAGGCATTTTGCAGCCTCCTCTGGATGTGGAGGCTTTGTGGGGAAGGTCCACAGTCCAGTGTCCTCCACAACCAGACTGGAATCAAAGGGGAAGCCTCTCAAATGGCAAGGGTTTCTTTGGAGAAACTGACTTGGAAATATGATTTAGGAGGTTTACACCTCCCCAATTTTATGAATTATTATAAAGCAGCACAGTTGAGATCTATTAATGTAATTATAAGTTGAATAATGTTCAACCATGGGTAAATATAGAACTTGATAAAATAGGAGAAACTGATCCACAACATTTTATTTATAAATGGAATGCAAGCTTGTTAAAAGCAAATAAAGAAAGACCTATGCTGAGACATTTAATTGAACTTTGGAATAAAATTGATAAAGAGATTGGAGGAAAAGGTTTAATGTTTGGAAGAAGACCTTTATTTCAAAATAGACTTATTCCATCTTCTATGGAAAATACATTTCTAAAAATCTGGCAAAATTAGATATTAGGAACATTAAAGATAGTTTTGAAGCCAGGAAATTCATTACTTTTAGTAGAATGAAAGACAAATTTAAGATATTGGAAAACACAAAACTTTGTTATTACTGCATCAAGTTAAGAGATTCTTTTTGTGAAATATTTGGTCAAGATTTAGTATTACTAGGCAGAGACAGAAGCAGTATTTTTAATAAGTTATAGGGATAAAAATAAATTTATTTCAGAGATGTATAAATTATTACAAAAGAAGGCTCTATAAGGAGTTCATAAATCTAGACATAAATGTGAGGTAGATTTAAATAAGCAAATAGATGAACGTAGATGAATTCAGATATGGAGAGAGAGTACGAAAAGCAAAATAAATGTGAGATATCAGTTAGTTCAATATAATTTTATTCATCAGTTATATTTATCACCACAAAGTTACACAATATGAACTACGTTTATTCAGATTTATGTTTTAGATGTGGACAAGAAGTTGGTACCTTTTTGCATTCGATTTGGCAGTGTTCCACAATTAAACCTTTTTGGCTTGAAATGGGTCATTTATTAAAACAAATAACTGGAGTAAGATTCCCATAGGATCCAATGTTATTTTTTACTGGGTGATGTTAGAGGAATTAAACTGAAATTAAAATTGAATATCTATCAAGTAAAATTTGTTCATATAGCTTTGGCAATAGCTTGAAAATGCATTGCTATAACTTGGAAGTTAGATATTGATTTGGGAATGGACAGTTGTATTATACTTGAGAAAATTACAAAATTTGAGAGATAAATATCATATTTGTTGTGAAATATGGAGCCCATATTTACAAACTGTTGGTATTAAAATTTAAATGAATCTCAAACATTCCTTTTCTCTGATGGGTCTCTATGAACATATACCCAAGTTTACACGTATTGGAAAGTGAAGTGCTCCTGTTGTGGTTTTCTTGTCCCTTTTCTCTTTTATTTTCCTTTTTTTTTAGTCTGTAGGGGGTTGAGGAGAGGGGGTGGGGGTGATTTAGAGGAGGCTTTTCTTTCTTTTGTATTTTTTTAACTTTCTATTTTTATATAAAATACCACATGTTTTTGGATTAAGTTTAAAATATTGTGATATGTTTGTTAAGTGGTTTTATATTAAATAAAATATTTAAAAATGAGGAAGCCTCTCAAACAACAGAGGGAGGAGAGACTACAAGGGGAACAGAGGTGGCAATGGGACAAGATAATAATGAGAGAATGAATGTAACAATATACAGTAATGGAACATATGAATATGATGTGGGATGTAATAAGACCCTGCATGGTTATCTTTTATAAATAATTTTCCTGTGAATAAAGTTTATTTTTGTAAAAAATGCTATCTCCATGATCCTATGATCCATCAGCACAGTAAGAGAGGAAATGGTGTCATTGTGGGAGCAGAATGTCAATGTAGGGGGAAAGGCCATTCTGCCCCATAAGAGCATTCTCCCCATTCCATTATGAGCTGATCCATTCTCCCACTCAGACCCAATCCCCTGCCTTCTCCCTATAACCTTTAATACCCTGACTATTCAGATACCTATCAATCTTTGCTTAACTACACCCAACGACCTGTCCTCCACCGTCGTCCGTGGCAGCAACTTCCAGAGATTCAATACTCTCAGGCTAAAGAAATTCCTCCACATCTGTGTTTTAAATGGGCGCCCTTCAATTCTGGCTCTGCCCCCTTGTTGGAGAACCATGGCTGATCTTTGCTGAAACTCTTTTGTGGATCCACAAATAAAAACAATATTTTGTCAATCTTGAGTTGGAGGTAATTTCCCCATTGTTTATGTGAGGAGGTTAATCTTCATGACACTCCTTCATACCCTGAATCTAATTTTGCATCAGCTCTCTTGCTTTGGTCCTCTCTCACCCATGGAAACAATATTTCTCTTTCATCATTTTCAATAATCCCTTTCATTGTCTGTTAGACCATTTCTTTTATAGCCAGAGGAACAGATGGCCCTTGGAATTATAGGTCACGAGTTAATCTCCCAGCATTTAGATAGTGAGTTAATTAATGAAACTATAATCAGAAAAAAGAATCAATTTTAAAACTAGTTGGCAATTCAGATTTGCAGAACCAGGATCAGGATTTATGGTCATGAACAGGTCATGAAATTTGGTGTTTTGCGGCAGCGTCACAGAGCAAACATTCATGTTATAAACATCTTACAACATTACTATAAATTAAAAAAAAGTAGTGCACAAAAAGGCAGTGTCTTTGGTTCATTGTTCATTCAGGAATCTGATGGGAGCGGGGAAGAAGCTGTCCTTGTGCCATTGAGTGCTCGTCTCTACGCTCCTGCACCTTTTCCCCCCCAATGGTAGTAGAGTGAAGAGGGGTAATGAGTAAGAATAAATAGAAAACATGTGCAGCCAACTACATAGAGTATAGAGGCTTTTAGTTTAAAGACCATTCTCAGCAAGGAGAATACTTTAGCGAGATAGGAATGGAGTTTTATCAGTAATGTCTGAAAATGAACTGCATCCAACAGGAACAGGTACGCCCATCTGATGACAGAATCCCAATTCCTACTGGTTAACCTGGCTTTAGTACAGAAATGAGCTTTTATGGCAAGGGAGCATCTGCCTCCACTAATTAAGGGAAGCATGACTAACTTGGAATGAGGTGGTCCCAATAATTAAGTAAGATCTGAGCTTCAGCAGAAACTAGGTCAAAATGGATCATCTCTACTAGCAACCGAGGATGTCAGGCCAAGGGTCAGAGCCAATTAAAAAAAATAACCTGGCTAGGGCCAATTACTGGAAATAATTTGCATTTAAAAATATTGATCAACAGCATAGAGGGAGGTGATGGAGCAGGTGTCGTTAGAAGCTTGTCATTCAGCTTTTTGGGGTCAGCGTGTGACCATATTGAGCAGGATAATTGACAAAGATGTATGACTTGGAGTTGTCTGAATGATAAAATGCCAGCCTGGTGAACTCGGGGTAACAGGCCCAGGGAATAGCAAATAAAACTGGCAGACCTCTGGTTCTGTGTTTTATTACTGCGTTATGTATGTGGTGATCAGCTGGAATGCACGTGAAACAAGCTTTCTCACAGTATTTCAGTGCACATGGCAATAAATGTGAAGTTGAATAGATTAATTTAGACATTCAGCCCATGAGCCTGTGCCACCCAATTACACCCAATTAAACTACAACCCCTGGTACGTTTTGAAGGGTGGGAGGAAACTAGAGCCCTCAGAGAAAACAGGCACTGTAACTGCTAGGTTAACCATGCCATCCAGAAAAAATATGGAACGCTTCACGAATTTACGAGTCATCCTTACGCAGGGGCCATGCTAATCTTCTCTGCATCATTCCATTTTTAATATATGCGCTGTTGAATGTGGTGTTGAACTTAAATAAACACTTCAACCATTCATTCAATGTGTATTTCCATTAGCTGCTCCAGTTTCCTCCCTGAACGGTTAGTGTAGCAGTTAGTGCAACACTCTTATAGTGCCAGCAGCCCTGGTTTAAATCCGGCGCTGTCTCCAAGGAGTTTGTATGTTCTCCCCGTGTCTGCGTGGGTTTCCTCCAGGTGCTTTGGTTTCTCCCCGCCCTCCAAAAATATACAAATTGACATATTTGGGCGGCACAGGCTTGTGGGCCAGAAGGCCCTGTTACTATACTGCACATCCAAATTTTAAAAAGATTTAAGTTTTAAAAATGTATAAAATGGGCTTGCAATACGCAGGACAAAGTGATCTCACAGCCAGTGGATCAGATTGAAACTCTGCGACAGTAGAGTGGTGGAGGTTGCTACAACATGCCCATCCTTAGAGATATAGTTCCTGGGCTGTGAGTGCAAAAGAAAGGGCTGAATTCTAGTTCACCCAGATGGATGATCCATCTTCACTCCCTCTTGAGTTTCCACCCGCTCTATTCACTCCGTGTGATCTCAGGAAATGTTTGAGAGTACCTTTGGGACCAGACAGGGCCCCAGCTGGAGAGCCAAAGGCCTGTGCTCCACAAATAGCTACCCCTCTAGTCAAACTGTTCCACTGAAATAGCAACACTGGTATCCATCCAACCATGTGGGAAATTGCTCAGGTATGCCCTGTTCACAAAAAGCAGACAGTCTATAAGTAATTTGTATGTTCTCCCCGTGACTGAGTGGGTTTCCTCCAGGTCAATTGGGTGTAATGTGGGGCCATGGGCTCGTGGGTTTGAAGGACCTATATGTCAAAATTTAAATTTAGATCCAAACAGGCTTATTACCTTCTAATTCATCTGTTCCCAATCATCCACAAAGTATCATTCATAAATGGCTGCCTTGTAATGCTGCTGTGGTACCACAGTACAGTACAGCGTCATGGCTATTGGAGCCTCTGCCTCACAGCTCCGGTAGCGCCAATTCAAGCCTGACCTTAGGTGCTGCCTGTGTGGTTTTGCACCTTCTCACTGTGGCCGTGTGGATTTCCCCTGGGTGCTCCAGTTTCCTCCCAAATCCCAAAAACCATTGGTCAATTGGTCACTGGTAATTGTTCTGAATGTGTAGGCAAATGGTAGAATCTGGGGAGAGTTAAATTGGATTGATATAATTAATTGGTTTATAGTCAGTGCAAAATGGATGGGTCGAAGGGCTGTACAACTCTATGGATATTATTAATAGAGAATAGCTGTCTTGAAGTAGGTTTCTGCAGTCAGAACACTCAAAAGGTTATGGTACTCATTATTTCTGAATAGGTTGAAATATTCAACTGAATGAACCCAATGCCTTCCTAACATTGGCAGGGTTTTAAGTTTCTGGATAACTGGGACCTTTTTTGGGGGAGATGTGACCTGTACAGTAAGGACGGGTTACACTTAAATCCCAGGGGGACCAGAATCCTGGCAGAGGTATTTACTAGGGCTACTCAGGATCCTTTAAACTAGAATGGTTGGGGGGAGGGAACAAAATAGTACAGAGCAGTAAGGAGAAGGTTAGAATGCAAACAAAGAAAGTTTGTAGTAAGTATTTGAATATGGATGGGCAGGTGATAGAGAAGGGAAATGCTCTGGAAGAAGATGAAGGGCAATTGGCAGGAAAAGTAAATAATGTTGTTATTAAAGATGAGGGAAAACAGGGATTAAAAATTGGGAAATCTCTGAAATTCATATATTTTAATTGTAAAATATTGTAAAAAAGGTGGATGAGCTGAAGGTGTGGATTGATACTTGGTAGTATGATGTGGTAGCGATTAGTGAGACATGGTTTCAGGAGGGATGTGATTGGCAACTGAATATCCCTGGGTTTCGTTGTTTTAGGTGTGATAGAGTCGGAGGGGCAAGAGGAGGTGGGGTTGCATTGCTTGTCAGGGAAAATATTACAGCGGTGCCTAGGAAGGATAGATTAGAGGGCACATCCACGGAGGCTATTTGGGTGGAACTGAGGAGTAGGAAAGGAGAGGTTACACTTGTAGGGGTGTATTATAGACCACCCGGAGGGGACCGAGACCTAGAGGAGCAAATCTGTAGGGAGATAGTAGATATTTGTGATAAGCACAGGGTTGTAATTATGGGAGATTTTAATTTTCCACATATAGATTGGGAAACACATTCTGTGAAAGGACTGGATGGGTTAGAGTTTGTGAAATGTGTGCAAGATAGTTTTTTAAAACAATATGTAGAGGTGCCGACCAGAGAAGGAGCAGTGTTAGATCTATTGTTGGCAAATGGGATGGGTCAAGTGACGGAGGTTAGTGTTGCCGAGCACTTCGGGTCCAGTGATCATAATGCCATCAGCTTCAATGTCATTATAGAAAGAGAGAAGTCAGGGCCAAGGGTTGAGGTTTTTGATTGGGGAAAAGCTAGATTTGAGGAGATGCGAAAGGACTTGCAGGGTGTGCATTGGGACAATTTGTTTTATGGGCAGGATGTAGTAGAGAGATGGAAGTCTTTTAAAGATCAGATTTTGAGAGTGCTAAAGCTTTATGTTCCTGTTAGGTTAAAAGGAGGGGCAAAAGGTTTGAGAGAGCTGTGGTTTTCAAGGAATATTGGAAACTTGGTTCGAAGAAAAAGGGAGGCGTACATTAGATATAAGAAGCATGGAGTTAAGGAGATGTTTGAAAGATACATTGAATGTAAGAGGAATCTTAAGAGAGGAAATAGGAAAGCTAAAAGAAGGTACGAGGAAACTATGGCAAGCAGGGTGAAAACTAATCCAAAAGAGTTCTACAAATATGTTAATGGTAAGAGGAAAGCTAGAGACAAAATTGGTCCCTTAGAAAATCAGAGCAGAAAACTGTGTGTGGAGCCTAGAGAAATGGGGGAGATATTGAACAGTTTCTTTTCTTCGGTATTCACTAAGGAGAAGGATATTGGGAGATGTGAGATAAAAAAAGCAAATTGGGTAAATATGGGGAATATAGAGATTACAAAAGGTGTAGTTTTAAGGCTTTTGAAGAATATAAAGGTGGATAAGTCTCCGGGACCAGACGGGATCTTCCCCAGGACATTGAGAGAAGTGAAGGAGGAAATAGCAGAGGCTCTGGCGGTAATTTTCCAAATGTCATTAGATATGGGGATAGTGCCGGAGGATTGGCGCATTGCGCATGTGGTTCCGTTATTTAAAAAGGGTTCAAGGAGGAAGCCAGGCAACTATCGGCCTGTAGGTTTGACGTCTGTGGTAGGTAAATTAATGGAGAAAATTCTTAGAGATAGTACTTATAAACATCTGGATAGACAGGGTCTGATCAGGAGCACTCAACATGGATTTGTGGGAGGAAGGTCATGTTTGACCAATCTGATTGAATTTTTTGAAGAGGTGACTAGGAATGTGGATGAGGGTAGCACAGTGGATGTTGCCTATATGGACTTCAGTAAGGCCTTCGATAAGGTACCACATGGAAGGTTAGTTAAGAAGGTGCAGTCTTTAGGTATAAATTTTGAGATAGTCAAATGGATTGAACATTGGCTGAAAGGGAGAGGCCAGAGAGTGGTAGTGGATAATTGTCTGTCAGGTTGGAGGCCGGTGACCAGTGGTGTGCCTCAAGGATCTGTATTGGGCCCATTGTTGTTCGTTATATACATTAATGATCTAGATGATGGGGTGGTGAATTGGATTAGTAAATATGCAGACGATACTAAGATAGGTGGAATAGTGGATAATGAAGAAGGTTTTCAAGGATTGCAGAGGGATTTGGGCTGCTTAGAAAAGTGGGCTGAAAAATGGCAGATGGAATTTAATGCTGATAAGTGTGAGGTGCTTCAATTTGGTAAGAAGAATCAGAATAGGACATATGTGGTAAATGGGAGAGCATTGATGAATACAGAAGAGCAGAAAGATTTAGGAGTAACGGTACATCATTCCCTGAAGGTAGAAACTCATGTGAATAGGGCAGTGAAGAAGGTTTTTAGTATGCTGGCCTTTATCAATCATTGCATGGAATATAGGAGTTGGGAGGTGATGTTGAGATTGTATAAGACGTTGGTGCGGCCTAATTTGGAGTCTGTGTGCAGTTCTGGTCGCCTAATTATAGGAAGGATATAAACAGAGTGGAGAGAGTGCAGAGAAGGTTTACCAGAATGTTATCTGGGTTTAAGCATCTAGAGTATAGGGAGAGATTGGACAGATTAGGTCTTTATTCTTTGGAGCGTAGAAGGTTGAGAGGGGATTTGATAGAAGTATTTAAGATTATGAAAGGGATAGACAGAGTGGATGTGGATAGACTATTTCCGTTAAGAGGAGGAAAGATTAAAACAAGAGGACATGAGTTAAGAATTAAGGGGCAGAGGTTTAGAGGTAACATGAGGGGGAACTTCTTTACTCAGAGAGTGGTAGCTGTGTGGAATGATCTTCCGGGAGAAATAGTGGCGGCGGAGTCAATTGTATTATTTAAGAAAAGGTTGGACAGGTATATGGATGAGAAGAAGATGGAGGGTTATGGGCATTGTGCAGGGGGGTGGGACTAGAAAGGGGTGTTTGGTTCGGTGCGGACTAGAAGGGCCTAATGGCCTGTTTCCGTGCTGTAATTGTTATGTTATGTTATGTTATGATGGAGGAACTCAGCAGGTCAGGCAGCATCCATAGAAGGCAATAGATTTTGCACCAAGAGCCCTTCATTAGGGAAGTCCAATGAAGTATCTTTAGCCTGAAGCACTGGCTGTCTGTTCACCTTCCACGATACTGCCTCACCCGCTGCTTTCCTCCAGTGCTTTGTGTGGTGCAGTCTCCATTGTTTGCCTTACATTAGACTGGCTCGTCACCCCTGGTGCTCATTGTTACAGAGGGGCAGCTGTAGGCTTTTACTGCTTCAAACATTAGATTTCACCAAAATATGGCACACAGTTCACAATTATCTCCTTATGGTCTAAGAAAACCTCAACTGAATGTAATTCAATCTTCCTCTGACAGCTTCACCATCTATAGTACATTTCCCCTTATCCGAGGTTCCATTAACCAAAATCATCCATTACCCTAATATTTTTTTTTGCAGCACTGACATAACATCACAAGTTGAAAATAATTTATCGCCTGACTTGCCCATGTGGGGCTCTGACGCTCTGTTGCCGTCAATTTGATTACAAAGGAGCTCTCGTGTACTGCACAAAGATATAGTTGCAGATGGCAAAAAGGTCTGCAGATAGCATTATGGATGTCAGTGAAAAGCAAAGGAGAAAGAGTTTATGTTTGTCGAAAGGACAGAAAGTCAAGCTGTTGACAAAACTCGACAGTGGTGTAAGTGTGACAGGTCTGTAATGGAGGATTAACATCACCGGGAAAGCAATCTGTGATTGGGCAAATGACAACGGTATTTTATGGGTCCACCATATTCCTTATTACCCGCAGGCTGCCGGGTTAGTTGAACAAATGAACGGCTTACTGAAGGAACAAATTTGTTTGTTAACATCACTGGGGACCCAGAAGGGATGGTGCCATGTGCTGCAGCAGGCAGTCGACAATTTGAATCATCGCCCTTTAAAAGAAGGTACACCTTTCCACCGACTTCTTCACGCTCCTGAATTACAGCCTATTCCAGAGGAATAACAGTCATTGCCCCCCATCCCCGAACTAGAGAATGTTGGAGAAAAGGTATGGGTGGCACCACCAGGTAGTGGCCCTCCTGTAAAAGGGGAAATAGTGACACCTGCCCAGGGTAACACTCGGTGGGTAGCTATTGAGGGACAGGATGATTTAGTCTGTTTAAACACTGAACGCTTATGGTATCGTGAGTGACATGTGTCAGGCTTCTTTGTTCCAGGTTCTCCATTTTACACTCCTGGTGATCTGGCTTAACAGCTACTTTGATGCCAGCAATTGGATTTGTAATGTCGAGGACGTTCCAAGGGAGTTCCCCGTGGGAAACACGGTCCGATGCATTACACCAAGGAAGTCCTCGGTCACCAGCCTCAAGTGCAGCTTATATAAATATGTTATTGTTCAGCATGTTTCAAAATCTGTTCGTGAGCTCCAGTACCTGGGTATTGTGGCAAACAAGGATAATTTGAGCCTTGGTTGGAATTCTTTCTCATGGCTACTGCTACATTTGGGGGAGTGGGCCACACTATCCTCCGTTGGTTGCTCGCGTCATTGCTTATCTTTGTAATTGTTGTTTTGATTTCTTTTTTTTCGCTCCCTCTGTACTCAAATACTGGTTAGGCCTCGCAAATGACAGATTGTGACCAAGGGGTGGAATGTAATGGAGGATTAAAACCATGTACCCAGATGCTCTTTGCTTATGTGGAACTGACGACACTGGGTCCACACGCAGGTCACCTTACTTTCAGAACTAGCAGATGTAATTAAACTCAGCCATGGGGACTTATCTTGAAGATACACTTTGAAATGGAATTCCACTGTGAGGCCCAGGGAAAGCAGTTGTCAAATGCAACACTCTGAAATTGACGAATTGGTCACAACCTGTCTTGCTCGAGAAGTTTTAATAAGTCTTTGTATCTACGAGATAAACCAGGAAATTATAACATCCTGGTTCCATAATAATTAATCTTCTAAATTGTAGAATGTAATGTTCAGTTTTGATTTTGACTGACAAATATTAGAAGGAGTAGGCGCATGATTAATTGTTTTTGGGGTATATAAGCCTGTGGTCCTGCTGCTGAAGTTTAGACTCTCCGAGGGGTGGGAACACCCCTTGTCAAGAAGGAAGAACAGCCAGAGTCCGAGCAACGTCCCGGTCGGGGGAGGTGGAGAAGCTGCTACCAGCGCCCTGACAACCTACTACAAGTGTGCAGTCGTTGCCTCGCTTCGGCAGTTGGGACCAGTCCAAGCGTTGATAATTATAGTTGGGAAGGGCTTGCATATTGTAGTGTGAAATCAGATTTTGAATTAGTAATAAACATTTGTATAAACTGAACTGCTCTCGGTGTATGTGTCTATTTTCTTTCGGTAGCTCAAACACTGTGACCAATCTAAAACGAACAAAATGAGAGGTATAAGTTTACCCAAGACAAGGTCTTACAGAAAAATATAGTGTTGGAATGACCAAGTTGTTTTTTGGTACATATTAAACATTACTTCATGCTCGAAAAGCCTGCCATTGTTTTTTGTTGTTGTTTAATCACTGATACAAATATTCTGCTGATGCTCCTGGCCTGCTTAAAGCCATTGTTCTGTTAACCAAAAAAAACCCAATGACCAAAACTGTCCGGTCCTAAGGGGAAATGCACTGTATATGACATTTTAAAACTCTTTGTTTGACAGGATATCTTAAAAAATACCAGAAGATTTTGATACCATCTGTCCTTTTGACACTGTAGTCAACATTCCGTGCTAATTTATGGAAGATGAAATATTTTATTGAAATGGTGTGCACACCATTCTGACACATACACTGACATCACAACATGGGAAGGAAATGTCTGAAGAGTACGTCTTTTGAAGCTACGATGAATTAGAATGAGAATGTTTTCAAAGAGGGCCTGGCCACAAAACAGTGAATCTCTCTCTTAGTTGATTGTATAGTGATAACCTTGACCTGTGAGCAATGAAGCGCTTAAACTTTGCAACTTTGAATATTTATTACAACAGTTAATACTAATTGATTTATTATTGCTTTTTCTGAATTGGCATATTGTAGTCATTTAATGTGTATCATTCTGAATGGGCAACTAAAGCGGCATCGTCTGCAAAGAGTAGTTCACGGACAAGTTTCTCTTGTGTCTTGGTGTGAGCTTGCAGGCGCCTCAGATTGAAGAGACTGCCATCCGTGCGGTACCGGATGTAAACAGCGTCTTCATTGTTGGGGTCTTTCATGGCTTGGTTCAGCATCATGCTGAAGAAGATTGAAAAGAGGGTTGGTGCCAGAACGCAGCCTTGCTTCACGCCATTGTTAATGGAGAAGGGTTCAGAGAGCTCATTGCTGTATCTGACCCGACCTTGATGGTTTTCGTGCAGTTGGATAACCATTTTGAGGAAATCCGAGGCGCTCTAGTATTTGCCAAAGCCCTTTCCTGCTCACGGTGTCGAAGGCTTTGGTGAGGTCAACAAAGGTGATGTAGAGTCCTTTGTTTTGTTCTCTGCACTTTTCTTGGAGCTGTCTGAGGGCAAAGACCATGTCAGTAGTTCCTCTGTTTGCGCGAAAGCCGCACTGTGATTCTGGGAGAATATTCTCGGCGACACTAGGTATTATTCTATTTAGTAGAATCCTAGCGAAGATTTTGCCTGCAATGGAGAGCAACGTGATTCCCCTGTAGTTTGAGCAGTCTGATTTCTCGCCTTTGTTTTTGTACAGGGTGATGATGGTGGCATCACGAAGATCCTGAGGCAGTTTACCTTGGTCCCAACAAAGCTTGAAAAACTCATGCAGTTTGGCATGCAGAGTTTTGCCGCCAGCCTTCCAGACTTCTGGGGGGATTCCATCCATACCTGCTGCTTTGCCACTTTTCAAATAGCGCCTTTGGAAGACTACACAAAAGAGTCTGGAAAAACAACCAACTGAAAAACTCACAAAGATAAGCGTATACAGAGCCGTTGTCATACCCACACTCCTGTTCGGCTCCGAATCATGGGTCCTCTACCGGGACCACCTACGGCTCCTAGAACGCTTCCACCAGCGTTGTCTCCGCTCCATCCTCAACATCCATTGGAGCGCTTACATCCCTAACGTCGAAGTACTCGAGATGGCAGAGGTTGACAGCATCGAGTCCACGCTGCTGAAGATCCAGCTGCGCTGGATGGGTCACGTCTCCAGAATGGAGGACCATCGCCTTCCCAAGATCGTGTTATATGGCGAGCTCTCCACTGGCCACCGTGACAGAGGTGCACCAAAGAAAAGGTACAAGGACTGCCTAAAGAAATCTCTTGGTGCCTGCCACATTGACCACCGCCAGTGGGCTGATAACGCCTCAAACCGTGCATCTTGGCGCCTCACAGTTTGGCGGGCAGCAACCTCCTTTGAAGAAGACCACAGAGCCCACCTCACTGACAAAAGGCAAAGGAGGAAAAACCCAACACCCAACCCCAACCAACCAATTTTCCCCTGCAACCGCTGCAATCATGTCTGCCTGTCCCGCATCGGACTTGTCAGCCACAAACGAGCCTGCAGCTGACGTGGACTTTTTACCCCCTCCATAAATCTTCGTCCGCAAAGCCAAGCCAAAGAAGAATGTGTATCATTGGAGTTGGTACATGTACATTTACCAGTGTGGCTGCAGCAAGAAATAATTTTGGTTCATCTGTTCATTGTACATGACAATAAATTCTCATTCTCACTCAATTCTCAATAATCCTTCAGACTGGACTTCTGAGTAAACAAATAATTGTTGGAGGAACTCCACAGATCTGCCAGCATCCAAATGGTCAATCAATGGTTTGGGATTGGACCCTTTTTCTCAAGAAGAAACGTTGACTATCAGGAGAAGAACATCACTGCACATAAGTTCCACAGAGACTTTCCTCTCACCCCACTACAGCATCTTAAGGGAGTGCCAAGAGATACTTAATTTTAGCACGGAGGTGATTTATGTCCACCTTCGCAGCTTAATCTCTCTAAAGGTTATTGCACATCCATAAGCAGATCACAGCTGATTTGGTTCCCTGTAAATCTTGTCTCTGATGCTTCTCAGAAGTCACTTTTAGTTGCTCGCCTACCACTTTATGCCAGGCATAAACCACAGAGCATAAACCACAGGCATAAACCACAGGCATAAACCACAGGCATAAACCACAGGCATAAACCACAGAGCATAAACCACAGGCATAAACCACAGAGCATAAACCACAGAGCATAAACCACAGGCGTAAACCACAGGCATAAACCACAGGCATAAACCACAGGCATAAACCAAAGAGCATAAACCACAGAGCATAAACCACAGGCATAAACCACAGGCATAAACCACAGGCATAAACCACAGGCATAAACCACAGAGCATAAACCACAGGCATAAACCACAGAGCATAAACCACAGGCATAAACCACAGGCATAAACCACAGGCATAAACCACAGGCATAAACCACAGAGCATAAACCACAGGCATAAACCACAGGCATAAACCACAGGCATAAACCACAGGCATAAACCACAGAGCATAAACCACAGGCATAAACCACAGGCATAAACCACAGGCATAAACCACAGAGCATAAACCACAGGCATAAACCACAGGCATAAACCACAGAGCATAAACCACAGGCATAAACCACAGGCATAAACCACAGGCATAAACCACAGAGCATAAACCACAGGCATAAACCACAGAGCATAAACCACAGGCATAAACCACAGGCATAAACCACAGGCATAAACCACAGGCATAAACCACAGAGCATAAACCACAGGCATAAACCACAGAGCATAAACCACAGGCATAAACCACAGGCATAAACCACAGGCATAAACCACAGGCATAAACCACAGAGCATAAACCACAGGCATAAACCACAGGCATAAACCACAGGCATAAACCACAGGCATAAACCACAGAGCATAAACCACAGGCATAAACCACAGGCATAAACCACAGGCATAAACCACAGAGCATAAACCACAGGCATAAACCACAGGCATAAACCACAGAGCATAAACCACAGGCATAAACCACAGGCATAAACCACAGGCATAAACCACAGAGCATAAACCACAGGCATAAACCACAGAGCATAAACCACAGGCATAAACCACAGGCATAAACCACAGGCATAAACCACAGGCATAAACCACAGAGCATAAACCACAGGCATAAACCACAGAGCATAAACCACAGGCATAAACCACAGGCATAAACCACAGGCATAAACCACAGAGCAAAGATGGCTGTCTCCTTTAATGAAATCTAAAGATGAAAGGTCTGTAGAATAAAACTTACATTACTAGCGATATTAATGATGGATGTAAACAAATAATAATTTAGCTACTGCTTTTAGAAGCAGATGCCCATCAGAAACCAGATGAGAGAGAGAGAGAGAGAGAAAGAGAGAGAGAGAGAGAGAGAGAGAGAGAGAGAGAGAGAGAGAGAGAGAGCACAAAGCACTGAGGCAATTTCTCAAAGGAGTACAGGGATCCCAGGAATTGTAGCTATTAAATTTTCATTTCTACTAGATCATTGATAAATAAATCAAGACAAAAGAAAACAAAAGTTCCCTGGCCTAGTTTGGTTCTAACAAGGGGAGGGAAACCCTCCATGTGTTCTTTCGTCACTTCACTGTGTAACAACATCAATCATTTTGAGATACTTACAATGCCAGAAATGGTCGAGAGGTTGGTTGACAGATTTTTTATCCTTCATAAAACAAATGAAGAGCCTTTGGCTCTTTGACCATCCGCCCATCATACCTATCCTGTGGAGTGAGTGTGATGAGGGAAATGGTATGTGCTGCCTGGTGCAGTGAGAGATGCATGACACAGTAAAAGTGGAACACTGTCTGTCTCTCAAACTGGCCATCTCCTCGAAAGCTAAGCAGAAGGTGCTCAAATGTAGCTATCCCAGGCAGAAGTGACCCATATGGAGTGAGTATTAATAGTGGGGAGTCACACATGATCTCTGACAAAGGACTCAGGCCTGAAACCTCGACTGCCTCTTACTTCCAATGGATGCTACGTGACCTGCTGGCTTTTTCTGGCATTTTTGTTTATTGGACTCAATCCCAGGATCTGCAGGTTTTCTTCTTCTTTTTGAAGAAGCAGAAGATATTTCTGGAATGTTGACAATTGCACTTGAGAAAATAACATAATCTGTGTAATAAATATCATTTTTTCTTGAAAGTATGGAGCCCGTCTTTACAACATATTGGGTTGAAGATGTAAGAGACTCTTGGGGGCCTGTCCACTGCTAACCCTTAATTCTGTTATTATATGTATTGAATTGTTACTGACCTTTCTTTTCTTTTCTTTTTTTTCTTTTATTCATTTAAGATTAGCAGGTGGAGGGTTGGAGAGATGAGGATTTTTTTGTTTCCTTTTTCATATATACACCACGTATTCTTTCTATGTATATTTTTATTCAATACATATGCATGGATGTGGTTTTAAAATTCTTAAACAAAATGTTAAAAAGGAAGCAGAAGGGAGTTTTTCATTTATTACTAAACCAATATCACTGAACAAAATTCCCTCATCTTCATACTGCTGCTTACAGGAGATTAGAGCTTGATGAATGGTGTAACGACAACCTTGTGGTAAATGTCAGCAAAACCAAGGAGATGATTGTGGACTTCGGGAGGGAGTCAGGGGAACACGACCCAGTCTTCAGTGAGGGCTCAGTCGTGGAGAGGGTTAAGAACTTCAAATTCCTGGGTGTCAACATCTCCGAGGATCTGTCGTGGAGCTTCAACGTCGATGAAATCACAAAGAAGGCTCGCCAGCGGCTAAACTTTGTGAGGTGTCTGAGGAGGTTCGGTATGTCACCAAAGACTCTTGTAAACTTCTACAGGTGTACCATGGAGAGCATTCTAACTGGTTTCATCACTGCCTGGTATGGAGGCACCGACACTCAGGACAAGAATAAACTCCAGAGGGTTGTTAACTCGGCCTGTGACATCACAGGCACCAGACTTCACTCCATCGAGGACATCTACATGAGGCTGTGTCTTAAAAAATTTGCCTCTATCCTCAAAGACTCCACCACCTAGGCCATGCCCTCTTCACTCTGCTACCATTGGGGAAAAGGTGCAGGAGACTAAAGACGAGCACTCAGCGGCAAAAGGACAGTTTCTTCCTGATTCCTGAATAATCAATGAACCAAAGCCACTGCCTTACATTTTGTGCACTAGTATTTCTATTTTTTTTTAAATAGTAATGCTGTAAGATGGTTAACTTGGCAAAATAGGCAACATATACCATGTTTTTTTTTGTTTTGAAGGTGAATCTCCAAATAGACCCCCAACTCAGTGTACAATTTTAAAGACCTTTTCTGCTCTCAACTCATCACCTCCCCAACTTCAACGCTGACAATGCAGCCTGAACTGACAGAGCTCTCCAAATCAAGGACTCAATTGAGATCCAATGTCAAGACTCCTTCAATTTCACCAGGTTTGAAGGACATTATTGATTTTGAACAGGTCCATAATGGGAAATGGACAATGTAACTGAAGTTCCCATTCATGTGAGTGAGGGGGGGGTGGGGGGGGGGGGGCAAAAGTAGACAATGCAGCCGACCATTACATCTGGCCCTGGTTGAGGTAACCGAGAGCTGTCAGTGAAATCTATTTTTGATGTAAGCTTGCTGCAGATATTGACAAGGTAAACTCCTTCCCCTAGAAAGTTGCACGAGTGCCATACAGACACTCTAGTTCACTTTAGAAATTTTGCTCCAGGTTGTCAGAAAGGTGAAGAAGCATTGAAGGCTTTACCTTCAACTGCCTGGAGTTCAGACACCAAACTATTTCACTCCAAAACTACACTTCTCTTTCTCCTCCCAGAGATGCACTTTAATAACTTGCTGAACTGATGAACATGAGGTCAGAGTAGAACAGGTTAATATGATGGAGCATGTCAAGATTAAGAAAGTGGAATCAGAATCAGAATTTATTGTCATAGACAAGTCATGAAATTTGGTGTCTTGCAGCAGCAATCATAGGGCAATCGTACATATTGTAACCATCTTACAACATTAATATAAAAATAAAGTACAGGTACACAATCCTTTATCCGGAACCCTTGGGGGACAGTGTGTTCCGAATTTTTCCGGATTTCAGAACAAAAGCTAGCTGCCCCAGATTTAAGCCCACCCAAATTTTGCTGCCATATCCACCCCTTCCAGTCATGCTGGCGTCTCTCCCCACCTCACCCACCCGAGTCACACTGCCGTCTCCCCCGCCCACCTAAGTTGTGCTGCCATCTCTCTCTCTCCTCTCCCACCCACCCGAGTCGTGCTGTTGTCTCTCTCCCCATTGCCTACCCGAGTCACGCTCCCGTCTCTCTCGCCCCCGCCCGCCCGAGTCGTGCTGCCATCACTCCCCACCCAACCTAGTCGCGCTGCCATCACTCCCCACCCAACCTAGTGGCGCTGCCATCACTCCCCACCCAACCTAGTTGCGCTGCCATCACTCCCCACCCAACCTAGTCGTGCTGCTGTCTCTCTCTCTCTCTCTCTCTCTCTCTCTCTCTCTCCCCCTCTGCTGTACCAGCACCAGGAAAAAAATGCTGGTTTTTGGAGCTTTCCGGATTTCAGATGTCCGGATAAAGGATTGTGTACCTGTAATAACATAATAGTGCATGAAAAGTAAGGCAGTGTCTTTGGTTCATTGATTATTCAGGAATCTGATGGCAGCGGGGAAGAAGGTGTCTTTGTGCCACTGAGTGCTCGTCTCATGGCTCCTGTACCTTTTCCTCGATAGTATGAAAGTGAAGAGGGCATGGCATGGATGATGGGGGTCTTTGAGGATAGAGGCTGCTTTATTAAGCCACCACCTCATGTAGATGTCTCGATGGAGTGAAGCCTGGAGCGTGTGATGTCACAGGCCGAGTTAACACAGGAATTTAAAGTTCTTGACTCTCTCCATTACTGAGCCCTTGATGAGGACTAACATCCTCCTGAAGTCCACAATCATCTCCTTGGTTTTGCTGACATTGAGTTCATTGTTGTCATTACATCATTCAATGAGCTGACTTACTGATGAAGTACTGGATATTCTTAAAAATCTTTTGATTGATTTGCATTACCATAACATTGATATCTTGCGATGCACCAGGAGTGGCCAAGCCTGCTTAACATAATAGCCACATATGATAAACTTCAGATGCTTGAGGAACAAAACAATCATGTGATTGCAAGCCATACCACTGAGACTACCACCATGAGCTTTGGCTCATACGATTCCCGATTCAGCCAATATATTAATAAAGGATCAAGTGAAGAGATTGCTAGGACATTCTCAATGATCTTTGCATCCTCCCTGGCCAAGGAGAAGTACTAACATTGGAGAATGGCAAATGTAGTGTCTTGTTTTCATAAGGCATGAGGGAGAATCCTGGGAATTATAGACCAATGAGTCTCATATCAATGGTGGGAAAACTATTGGAGAGGATTATTCAGGACATGGTTTATGAGCATTTGGAGATGCATAGCCTTCTCAGGGATAGTTAGCATGGCTTTGTGAGAGGCAGATGGAGACTCACAAGCTTAATTGAGTTTTTCGAGGAGGTGACAAAAGAAATTGATGAAGGTTGTGAGGTGGATGTGGTGTCTATAGATTTTAGAAAGGCATTTGACAAGTCTCATTCAGAAGGCCATGAAGCTTGGGATAAGAGGTGACTCAATAGATTATGAAGGGCATAGTTAGGGTGGACAGCCAGTTCCTTTGTCCCAGAGCAACAGTATCAAATACCAAAGGACACCTGTTTCAAGTGAGTGGAGGAATGTTTAGGGGAGATGTCAGAGTAAGTTCTATCTACAGAGAGTGGTGGATGCTGGAATGCATTGCTAGGGCTGATAGTGGATGCTGATACAATAGGGACAATTAAAAGTTTATTCGATAAGCACATGGATGCAAGAGAAATTGAATGTTATGGGTTGTGAGGGAGGGAAGGGTTATATTGCTGTCGAGTTGGTTTCCATATGTTGGCACAACATCGTGGACTGTACTTTGCTGCAAAGTTCTGTATTAAACAGCTTTACTTTTGCCCAATCATGAATCTGTCAATCATCTTAGGCTGCTTTGTGCCATCACCATGTGACATTTCATGCTAGGACAACAGCTGATGCCATCCCACTGGTTCTACACAAAGCCTGGGAACACCTGGAGAGCAAAGATGCATGCATCAGGTTGCTCTTTATCGACTACAGTTCAGCATTTAACACCATCATCCCCTCAAAACAGATCAGCAAACTCCAAGACCTGGGACTCAAGAACCCACTGTGTAATTAGACCACAATCAGAGAGGATTGGTAAGAACATCCCCTTCACAATCTCTATCAATACTGGAGTATCACAAGGCTGTGTTCTTAGCCCTCTGCTCTACTCGCTATAACCTATGACTGTAGCTCAATACAACACCACCACCACCTACAAATTCGCTGACGATACTACAGTAGTGGGTTGTATAAAAAGAGGCATACACTATGGAGATTGAAAACTTTGCTGAATGGTGCACCATCAACAACCTCACACTCAATGCCACCAAAACTAAGGAGCTGATTGTTGACTTCAGGAAGGGAAAACCATAGGTCAACAGTCTAGTGATCAGAGTTGGAGAGGGTGAGCAAATTTATGTTTTTGTGAGTCACTTTCTCGGATGATCTTTCTTGGAGACAACACACTTATGGCATCATGAAGAAAGCACATCAGCACCTCTAGTTCCTCAGGTGTTTGCGGAGGTTTGGTATGTCACCAGAAACCCTGGTAAATTAATGCAGAAAGTGTGGTAGAAAGTGTGCTGACTGGCTGCATTGTAGTCTGGTATGGGGACACCAGTACCCCAGAACGTCAAGCCCTGCAAAAGGTAGGAGATACAGCCCAGGACATCATTGGCAAACCCATTTCCACCATTAAGATTCAGGGGAACATTGCCATTGGAGAGCAGCAGCAATCATCAAGGATCCACACCACCCAGCACAAACTATGTTCTTGCTAATACCATCAGGAAAGAGGTACAGGTGCCTCAAGACTCACACCACCAGGTTCAGGAACAGCTGCTACCCCTCCACCATCAGACTCCTCAACAACAAACTCAATCAGGGACTTATTTAAGGACCCTTACTTTTGCACTGTATTACTTGCTTTCCCCCACCCCCCCCTCTCTGCATTGCACAGTCAGCTGTTTATTTGTTTACATGTTTAAGTTGTGTACAGTTTATTTTTTTTTGCACTATCAATAGGTGGTAATTCTGCCTGGCCAGCAGTAAAAAAGATCTCAGGGTTGTATGTGATGTTATGTATGTTCTCTGATGAAAAAGGTCAGATGTGCTGGTTCTCACCTGTGGACTCTTACCCACTCAAGTTCATCTGAGCTGAACCTATGATATTCCGACAAGCAGAAAGCAATGCCCTGTGTCCTACCTTTTCCTTTCCAGTGAGCTGCAGATGCGAAGCCAATGTGGCCCCCGTATTTGCGGTTAAATTCGGCCATTAGTGCCTTGTAAGGGTTGCGGATGAGAAGGATTGCTGCGTCGAACGACTCGATTTCCCTCTTGCCACTCTCATGTGTCTTTATACAAATCAGCCGACCACTTTTCCAGTGGTCTCGTTCCCCCTTGAAGCCTAAGGGAAAATCATAGATCAGATAACAGTCATGAGCCTTTGTAGCTGAGTCTGGCCCCAGACTGAAGATGAGATTATCCCTTTGAACAAAAGAAAGTTCGGTAGTGATAATATGAAGCCTTTCCTTGGGCCATCAGGACTTATTACCATTGGGCTCTCCTCTTGCCAGTTACCAGGGGCCACAGAACCACAGAGGGTCACATTGGCCATTCTTCAGACTATGAGAGGTAATTTGACCACAGAGGCATCATGTTATTATTTAAGCCTTCTTTTATCCACCAACAATGGGATCTTCCTCGACACTCCCTCCCCCCCACCCCACTCCACCATCTACACATTGTGGGCCAATTGACGTCTCAATAAATATCTGCAACTTCTGCACAGAATTTGACGTAAAGCTGATTTGTTATCGTCTACGCGACTCCATTCCAAGGAGACACATGGGAGACTGCAGATGCTGGAATCTGAAGCCAAACACAATCTCCTGGAAGAACTCAGCAGGTCGAGCAATGTCAGTGGCAGAAAAAGAACGGTTGATGCATCGAGCTGTTGCCCTTTACCAAGACTGGTTAAAAGAAGCCAGTGTAAAGAGGACAGGGTGGGTAGGGAGGGACAGGGGGCCCTTATGCAATTGGAAAACAAGGCACTGGTGAAACATGACTGGCAGAAGCAAGGTACTGGCATATGACAGAGGAAGAGAAATGAAGGGGTCAGATGGAAGAAGATGAGTCACATGGGGTGAGGGTAATTAGAGACAAAGGTTACTGCTGCTGAGAAGGGTAGAGAAAGTGAGAATGGAGATATTAAGAGAGACCAGATGGAACTGGAGGGGCTGGGGAGAGGAGAGAGACTCCACTCCATGTTAGCTGGGTGGTATCTTTTGGTACTGAGCCAAAAGTAGATCATTAGACACAGTCCTGTCCCATGTCTGTGAGATAGTTATGCCATGATTCAATCCACATTCCTGTCTTTCAGTGTAAAAGATGAACAAAATAAACATTTTTACCTATGATAAACTCTGGGCAAAGAAGAGTGTTGAACAGCCAGAGGAGCAAAGACCAGTCATTGGTAGAAGTGCCCAACAAATTAACATGCAGCAACTTCCCACATATGCCAGTGGTGAGTTGCTGCCTGTGGAGGACAGGTTATGTTAAGGGAAAGAGAAGGAAGTTGAGAATATGCAACTTGAGAAAGGCCCAGTGTTAATCTCTATGTGCAGTCCATAGGGCAGCGAGAGATCTGAAAAAGCACAGCCTTGCGATAGCGTGCAGAGAGTCTGCCTTTGTTGTGTTACCCAGGAAACATCTGATCACTCTACTGCTTTTACATCTCCCTGAGAGAGCAGGCAGGGCCTTGGTCAACATCTCACCTCGGAGGAGAACACACCTCTCTGGATTGTACTGGTAATTCAATTTAATTTTTAAGATCGAAGTATCTGCAGCTAAAGGTGCAACCTTCACACTCAGAGGTGGGAGATAAGGTAGAACCATCTCTCAATATGAGAGTTTTATAGCATGGAAGCAGGCCTTTCAGCTCAACTTGTCCATGCTGATTAAACTGTCCCATTCGCCTGCATTCAGCCCATATCCCTCCAAATCTTTCCCAACTATCCATCTGTTAAAATTTCTAAAGAATGTTACAATTATCCCTGCATCTACCACTTCCACTGGCAGCTCGTTCCATTTACCCACCACCATCTTGTGTAAAAAAAAGGGATCCACAGGTCCCTCTTAAATCTTTCCCTCTCACCTTAAATCTATCCCCTCTACTTTTAGATTCCCCTGCCCTAGGAAGAAAAGACTCTCTAATGGGGGAATCATGCTGATGAAAAATTAATTTTCTTTTCATATGAAGTATTACAACATTTCACGTTCAGATAGACATGAGAGTCCTGTGGCTCTGTTCAATAGGGGTCAAGTAAGGTCTCTTGGCCTCCTTGCCAGTGAGCTATAAGATGATGCATAATTATTTCATCTTTCATCTCAGCAGCTGGATTTGGTTCCAATTCAAGGAAATGAAAGTAAAATGCGAAACCTCATTTTCTTTCATGTTGTGTAATGATTACCGATGATAAATCTATTTTGATGTCCTGTTTATAACATTAAAGTAGACGCAAATAAACGGCACCTCATTATGCACGCAACCTGAAATTGACCCTTAACAATGGGTATACTGCACTAAACGCCTGGCTATACTGGGCTATATTGTGAGTTGAGGCGAAATCAGCCATGACCCAGAGAGAATGAGACCACTTATGGAGCTACCCCCACCTGCGACGCAAAAGTCCCTCAAGCACTGCCTGGGTTTTTTCTCCTATTACACTCATTGGGTACCCAATTATGTAGAAAAGGTGTGACCACTGTTTAAAACAACTAGTTTTCCTCTGTCTGAAGAAGCCCTCTGTGCTTTTGAACACATCAAACAGGATATAGCCAAGGTGACAATGTCAGCTATTGATGAGAATTTACCATTTCAAGCGAAATCTGACACATCAGATTGGGCCTTAGCAGCAACACTAAATCAAGCTGGTAGACCTGCGGCCTTTTTCTCCGGACATTACACGGGCCGGAGGTCAGACTATCCTCTATTGAAAAGGAAGCACAAGCCATTGTAGAATCCATTTGCTATAGAAGATTTAGCCGGAAGGAAATTCACTTTACTGACTGATCAAAATTCTGTTGCCTACATGTTCAACACTAAATTGAAGATCAAGATTAAAAACGATAAGATCATGCGTTGGCGAATTGAGCTTTCTACTTATGATATACTCTGTCGCCCAGGAAAATTCATTGACCCTCCGGATGCTCTTTCTTGCATGACCTGTGCAAGTTTGCAGCTGGACTATTTGAAAGGCTTTCACGATGAATTATGTCACCCAGCGGTCACTAGATTTTATCATCATGTTAAGTCCCTCAATTTGCCGTACTCACTAGAAGACATCAAAAAATTGACTAGCACGTGTCCAGTCTGTGTGGGGTATAAACCATGCTATTACAAACCTCCCACTTCTACGCCTATTAAGGCATCTAGACCCTTCAAACGCCTCAGTGTGGATTTTAAAGGACCACTACCTTCAAACAATAAGAATGTCTTCTTCCACTCCAAGACTACTTACTGTTAATCTCTGTAGCCTGTTTTCTGATATGTGTTCCAATTAATTCTGGTTTTGTATTATCTTGCTGTAACCCTTTACCTCTGAAATTTTAACCTGCTTGCTTTTCCAGCTTTAGTTTGGTCAGTATAATATTTTATTAAAATTTGTCCATTTTTGTTGGGGGTGATGTAATGGGGCGGAGGGGGGGGTGTGTATTATACTGACTGCGTTTCATGTATGGAGTTGTTTTGGCTGGTATTGTGGTGATATGTAATTACATCACTAAGTCACCAGGGGTCATCCTGGTGACCTTGTATATAAAGCAGTCCAGAGCTACAGTCTAGCTTGCCTTCCAGGTTCATCTCGCAGAGAGACAAGACCTCTTAGTGTACATATTAGTTTATTAAAGCTGTCTTATACTCGCACTGCTGGTGTGGTTATTGTCAGTACAGGTACAACAGATGGAGATGCTTTCTCACTGGCCAGTATAGTGGTGGCTGAGAGTCTGTTAGGAAAATCCCTGAATAAGACTTGTCTGGTGCATGATTATGGCATATCACAATCAAATTCTCTTGAAGTACATTCCCGCAAGTTCTCTTCAGAACAGTCAACCTAAAACGTACAAAATGTGTAACCTCTGTTGTGGAACAGGTCAAGTTTTTTGTCATCTGATGAAATAGCGTTCTCCAGTCCTCAGTGAAAAACATGCAGACACACGACTCAGACAAAAACGGACCTATTTGCAATATTATTTCCAACAAAATTTCATTAATTTTCCTTTCATGTACAAGACCCAAATCACTTTGCTCTGAACCTTTGTAAGATACTCATGGGTAATTTTTGGTGGGGGACTCAATGTCAACCCTAAACATGGATTACTGATATTCCTCCATATTAATTGTTCAATTGATAAAGTTTCTTGATAACATTGCTGACTCTTTGTGGTGCATGATCTAATTTGGGATGCTAACTTTTACTGACGTGGATAACGTATCCCTCTCCACCCATTCAATATAGTGACTCAAAAATTCCCATTACGTCTTGCACGCAACCTTCTCAACCAAGCAAGCTTTATTTAAGATCCTTTCCAGAATTGCGACCAATTCATAAATGCAAGGCTTGCTCTATCTGACCAATATTGCAGTGCTACTGGTGAGATGTGACTGCACAGAATGAAGCTGGATTTACCCTTCACAACCACAACCACGCATTGATACAGCATCTTCAAGGAAGTAGAATAGAACAAGGTATTGGCCACAATTGACAAACAATTTCTGATATCGTAAGACAAAAGGAAAAACAAAGTACATTTTAAGGGGGAGCTGGACAAGGGTGCAGAGGTTCAGAAGGGGGAATTCTGGAAGATATAATATCTTGTCATCTGAAGCCATTGCCCAAATAACAACTGCTTAAGAGGGCCTTGAACCACTGAGCAACAGTGATAAATGGTGCTCTGCCCTGGAACTAATTAGATATTACTGAAATTTATTTAAGAAAGCTTTCTGCCAGGTAGAATGGTGTTTGCATGAATAGTTTTGACTGCTTCTGAAAAGTGAAAAATTCCAGGGCTAAATGTGATAATGAGAGGATAAATTCCAAAAGTAATATTAATTACCTTCAAGAAGTAAGCTGCATTGGAATTGTTGAGTGTACAAGCTGCTGGACTTTCATGAATATACATCAACAACAAATTGGCAGAACACATCATTCTAGAAGCTAGTTCTCCGGCTTCTCATTGATGATTGCCATTCCAGAGCAGAAGGGGCAAACGCTGGCTACCACCTTAGTCACAATCCACAAAACTGTGTCAAAAATGGTGAATGTCACTGAAATTCCTAGACATCTAAAAAACTTTCAAAAGTATTAATGAGAAGGAGTCATTACTCAATTAAGAGGGTGACATAATATAACATTGCAACATTATAAAACAATAGATCTTGTGAACCCCTGAGTTCCACAGGACAGAAACAGGGCCTCTGTTCCACCAATTCTGTGCCAACATTTTTACCCATCAATGCTAATCCCATTTGCCCACATTAGGACAGGATCCTCCTGTACCTTGCCTATTGAAGGTTCTCCAGATGGGGACAAGAGGGCACAAGCACAAGGGGCTGGAATTCGCTGGCTGCTTGGCAGAGAGCTGTATACATTTCTCCACCCAGATTGGGATCCTTTAGCAAGAACAGAAGACTAAAGGAGAAGTCAACCTTAATACCATTTAGTTGGAGAGTGGCCCAGAAGGAATATAAGAGGATGGCATTATAATTGGCCTCTAGTTTATGTTAGGCACCTGTTATATGTAGATTGTGGAGGATCACATGACCTCCCTGACTGAAGTTGCATCATCAGCCAGTCAAGGTTGGACTCTGGCCACCCATCAGTGCACACCTTGCCATTGGCTCACTTAAATTAGTTAGGGTCATCATTACCTAGACATGCAGATCAGAACTGAATAAAACATTGACGCACAGGACATTTCTTTTTCTCTGCCTCATAGTCCAAGCCCTGGATATTGCTCCATGCCAGGTCACTACTGTGGACATGACTGGAGAGTTGTAGGTAAGGTGTATACTGCACTTAAGCTGAGCTGTGATAAATCAATGGTTGCACCCCAGTTGGTACAGGGAGCTGGGAGTGTGCATTTAAGTCCCTGTCTGGTTAGAGAGTGTTAGTAACCATATATTACTTAAATCTGAGGTACAGGGAATGGGAATGTCTCTTTACCCATCCCTATGTCTCCTTTCCTCCAGGGCTGCTTTCACAGAACTACTCTTCTTTCCCCCCCCCAAAAAAAATTCAATTAAAGCAGTGGTCTCAACCTTTTTCTTTCCACTCACATACCACTAAATAATCCCTATCCCATTAGGGGTCTGTGATTAGTAAGGGATTGCTTAAGGTGGTGTGTGAGTGGGAAGGGAAGGTTAAGAATCACTGCTCAAGACCCAATTGCTACTGAAATATTTTGCTTGAGAAAAATTATCATTTCCTTTGGAGATATGAAACGGCACACATGAGTCAATTAGGTGCAATTAAAAGTGGTTTTCAACCTTTTTCTTTCTTACTCACATTCCACCTTAAGTAATTCCTTACTGATCACAGAGAACCTAGAGCATAGGGATTACTTAAAGTGGTATATGAGTGGAAAGAAAAAGGCTGAGAACCATCAATTTAGAAGATTTTCTCTCATGCCCTCCCATCCATGTCCACCTATGGTTGCCTGCCTGTTGGCCTGTGCTCTTCCCCCTCCCCTCCCTCACCTTTTTATTTAGGCACCTACCTGTTTTTTGCTCCTACCTTGAATTGTTGTTGATGTATCTTTGTTTCCTATGGATGCTGCGAGCACTTTAGTGTGTTAACTACAAACACAGCGTCTACAGATGTTTTTGTTTCACTGTGTTACATTAATGTTCACTCTCTCTGGGATTGCATACTGCTGGATTGGAAGGTGTGGGGAAGGGAAGACTTTGGACAACCTGTGTGTAGTCAGACTTCAATTTTTTTAAAATTATTTTTTAATCTAAATTTAGATATACAGCAGGTAACAGGTCACTTCAGCCCATGGGCCTGTGCTGCCAAATTGACCTACAACCCCACCCTGTACATTATGAAACTGCCCCAGGGGCATTGGAAAGTATACTGATTGGTTGCATCATAGCCTGGTTTGGGAATTTGACTGCCCACGAACACAAAAGGCTCCAGTAGCCTTTTGTAGCTAAAACCATGACGGGCATGACCTCCCATCGTGACTGCATCCATGTGAGGTGGTGCCTCAAGAAGGCAGCCAACATCATAAAGGACCCGGGTCACATCTTGCTGCTACCTTCAGACAGAAGGTACAGAAGCCTGAAGACCAGTACGTCTAGATTCAAGAATGGTGCCTTTATAGAAGGTATTAGGCTCTTGAACCTCCCTTTAATACACTAATCGGGGCCTACTCTGATACCACAAAATGTTTGTGTGTTCTATTACTGTCACTTTTTTTTGCACCAGGAGAACTGTGAATATTATCTTTTTTGCATTTAATTCAAGTACTAATGTAGTTGGTTTTTGTAGCTGATTTGCTTTTTTAAGCAAAGTCTCTGTTCAGCTGCAGCAAATAAGAATTTTGCGGGGGCGGGGGTGAAAAATCACACTTTGGGTGGAGAACAGGGCAAGCTTATTAAGCCAAGCAGTCTTAGCTTTTTTTAAGAAAAACTGGTCCAAGATAGGAAATATTAATATGATAATTGTACAAATAATTCTGGACCAGGGGTTGAAACATAACTGTCAGTGAAACAATAAATGGGAATTGACTGTTTGGAAGTGATAGAGGGATTTACATCACCACCCCATCCTGCCCCCCTGCTTTAGAGGTTTTTTGCTATCTCATGAAGAATTAGACAAGTTCATGTTTAGTTACTAATGCAGATGAACTTAAAAGAACCTTTTGTGTTGGCACAATTGCATGCTGCAGTGAATAACCAGACAGGCCATAAACCATAACCACATAACCTGTAAATTATCGCCATTTGCATCAATATTAATGAATTATGAATGAGAAGATCTCTCATAATCTGCACTCCCACTGACCGTTGCTTTGCTGTGTCTGGCCACGGTCAAATGCAAATTCATGCTTAATAAAAGATATGGTTTTGTGGTATCCCAGATCTTGGAAAGCATTCTTTTCAGTGAATGAATGTGGATTTTTAGTAATCTTCCCCTGGAACAGAGACTGATTTTATTTCAATGGTTGCATTGAACCAAATTTTAGGTCATTCATAATTATTTAATTGATTGAGTATACCTTATGAAATTAATTTTTAATAATTTTTGTTTTCATGTTGTTATTGATTTTAATGGTATTTGTGTGTTGTTAAATTTCAATTTTAAATTTAAATGTATTTATTTCCAACACAGTATGAACTGATTCCGGCCATTGAAATTGGTACCATTCAATTATACCCAAATAACCTACCAATCCAATGTTTTTGGAGGGTGGGAGGAAACCAGAGCACCTGGGAAAACCAAGGCAAGTTGATGTACAAACTCCTTTATCGATAGTGTTGGATTGAAACCTGTGTAATAGCTCACCACTACATTAACCTTGCTACTCAAGGTTGAATGTTTGAAGCACTGTTGAAGACTTCTGAATGGAAATTCAAAGATTTTAACATGAGGACATTAGAAACAGGAGGAAGTCATTCAGCCCTTTGAACCTATCCCACTGTTATAAGGATTCTGGTTAATCTACGTCAGTTCCATGTTCCCCATATATCAGAATTCCTCTATAACCTCAAACCTATTTTCTGTTCAATTAACTCAGTAACTAAGCATCTGAAGTAGAGATCCTAATGGTTCACTACCCTTTTCATCCTAATACTTCTTCTCAGTATAACATAAACCTCCCTTATTTTAAGCCTGTGACCCACAGTTTTGGAATCTGGAGTCTCTTGTCTCATTCAAAGTCAGGATCCAACTGACTCATTAGAGGAGTTATCACAAGGGGCCGAATGGCTTTGCTTCCTATCATGAAACAAAACCAACAAGTACAGGGAACACCATCAGCTACAAGCTCCACCACAGTTGCAAACCACCCCAGAATCTGGGGTGAAGTGCTACCAGAGCTTACCGGAGTGCAGCTCTGGCACCTCATAGGGCCACTCTGGGAGCCCCCTGCTGCTAAGTGCTATTCTGGACATACAAGAAACCTATTTCTTTCACAACCAGTTGTCCTCATTCATCGTCCTATTGTTTGCTCTCAATTATACAACGGCAAATGCAACATGGAGACCACCAAGGGAAAGTCGCACGAGACCTTGTCGCTGTTTTTGGTGAGCTCTGGCAGCTAAAAAAAATTAGCATTGCATCCCTGTCTGGCATGAACATATGTAGCCAGTATTTCAACCTTTGGATTTGCATTCAGAAACTCCTTTCCCACTTTGCCTTTGGGGCATGGGCCACCTGTAGGAGAAGGGAGTTTAATAAAGGCGGTCGGGGCTGGGCAACATGCAGGCAACATCAATGAATCTTAACAAACTATTTTGATTTCCTTTTCTGTATTTAATTTAAATCCTGCTGATTATTCTCACTACTTGTATAAAAGGTGGCAAACATTGAGCAGTTACAAAGGGCAGTTCCTTGGGGGCAGGGGAACTTGCCTCTTTATCTGATTCACCAGCTGGGTGAATTCATCGTTTGCAGTGCAAAAGACTCTTAGGTCCTGCATCAAACCCGGCATTTTTCAATAAAGCCCTTCCACACTGCATCTGATCATTAATGATGACACTGGCAGCATAATATTCAGGATTCATGTGCCTTAGGAAGATGGGGAACTTCTCAGTCCCCAGAGAAATGTCATCTAATGGAATTTTGCTGAGTAAGATTTTCAGAGTTGTGCTGTTGCTTTTATTTAATGCATTGTGTCGGAAGACATGAGCACACACCAGCATTTATTGTCAAAAAATTGAATGTAGGAGGAGTTGGTTAGTGGCCTGGCATCACCATCATCCTGGTATCAAACAGAGCAACAATAACAGGCCTCAATAACTATCACCCTGTGGCAGTAAAATCCACTATTAGAAAATGCTTTAAGCATCAGGTGAACAAATTCAAGAGGTCACATACATTCACACATTTTAAAACCAAGATTCTTATTTGGGAAAGACTGAAGAATTCACATTGCAAGATCTCTGGAGAAATGTAAGCACCTTTCACAAGTAGGTGTTAACTGGAGTCAGGCTGTCTAAGTACCCTTTCTGCAAAGTGCTCTGAGAAAGGTCAATTCTGGATTGTTTACCTAAGATAACTTGAGAAGAAAGAACTCCTGTTTGCTGGAGAAGGTGGGGATTTTGCAAGACATGAGTCACATGCTCTCTTTGGAGTTTCAGTTGGAAAAGAGAGAGTTGAGCTAATAGCTCAGTCAGTGTGGGACATTGAAGTAACTGAAAAGTGCAATCCAGGGAAAACTGTTTGAAACTGATGAAAGCAAGTTCCAGAGCAGTAGATGGCTGGAAGTGCTATCTGTCTGATGTTTCTCTTGAAATAAAGGAAGGAATGGAACTCTGTGGTAGCTTAAAGAGGTTACCATCCAGAAGACCCTGATGGGGCAAGTTTCATCAGTGAGACCCTGAGGTGACTAGTGGTGCCAGAGCTCAGTTGTGGAAATCCTGGAGCAACAAATAGCTCTCTGCAAACCCTACAAGAACCTTCCTGAACAGTAAACATTTACCTTTCAAGCACCAAGCCTGGTGAACTTTATACATGTTAAATTTTGCGCACAGTATGGTGATTGCCTGCAACCAGAGAACTTGGAAGAAGGAGAAGTGAGATTGAACTGTGAACTAAAGAACTTTTCTTGAATCCACACACATACATTACATACACGTGCGCTTAGAATTAGAAGGGGTTTAATATAAGTTAATGTTTGATTCTATTTTCATGTTTAAAGTTGATTAACTTTTGATTTAAAAACCACTTGTCTTGGTGAATGTCTGTTGCTGCTGGGTTTTGGGGGTCCTTTGGGCTCGTAACAATAGTGAGTCAGTTTTCTAACATGTCATGGTGATGAACCCCTGGAGATGTATAATAACTTCATATTTGCTGTTGAAGGAGACAAAATGAAATTGTAAAAAAAAATAGACCCGTTTTAGGCATACTGCATCCCTTAACGTGAGTTTGAGAGACACAGATTTTTCACGTGTACAAAAATGGAAGAAAATGTGTAACTGAATTGAGAAACAGAAGCAAATCATGTGAATTCAGTGGACTGACCAACTCACTGATAAAAGACAGACTTGTGTATGGTATTCCAGATAATACTCTAAGGGAAAGACTGGTAAGAGAGCAAAATCTAGACATGGAAAAAGCCATAGCACTCTGGAGGGCTACAGAAACTGTAAGGCAAAACAGCTGTTCAGTGAAACTAGCTGCAACATGGATGCAGTAAGCAAGAACAGATATAAACCATTCAACAAAAGGCACACCAAAGTAGAAAGAGGAATAGACAGCGAACAAAAATGAAAGGGTCAATCGAAAGCCATGCCGTCGATGCAGTACACAACACCTACCAAAAAAAGTATCCAGCATATGGTAAAACGTGCAATATGTGAAACAAAAGCAACCATTATGCCTGTTGCTGTAGGAACCAAGTGCAACAAATCAAGGTTCATGCAATAGATGAAAGGGAGATAGAGGAATTCTATGTAGATGTTATAGAAAAAAAAGAAAACAGTCTGGATATTGAGATTAAAAGTGTATGACATATACATTTCAGTTAAATTGGATACTGGAGCACAAAGTAGTGGAATATCCGAGACTGATTTTAAGATTAGACCCAAACCAAAGATGTATGGAACAAAAATGAAGTTGACAGGTACCAATATACTAGTGCAAGGAGAATACATGGTCAAAGTGAAACACTGACAAAGAGCACATGCTAGCATTCATCATGGTACAAAAGAATGTATAGGCCATACTGTGAGAAACTGAGACCTCATTGTGGAAAGCAAAGGAGAGTCTATGATGAACTCATGAAAGAGTACAATGACCTATTTCAGGGTCGAGGCTGCCTTCCAGGAGAACACACGATCAGAGTGGATAAATGTGTGCCACCGATAATAAGTTCCATTTGCGCTTCAAAAGCAACTAAAAGCAGAGTTGGACAGGATGGAAGCCCTGAACGTGATTCAGAAGATGTAGAGCCAACAAAGTGGGAAAGTTCACTTGTCATTGTGGACAAAACTAATGGAAAGCGTAGAATTTGCCTGGATCCAAGAGATCTAAACAGAGCAGTAAAGAGAGAACACTTTAAGCTTCTGACACGTGAAGAAATCATGTCACAGTTTGCAAATGCAAAGTTTTTCAGCCAGTTAGATGCATCAGCAGGATTTTGGCAGTTAAAATTGGATGAAGCAAGTTCAAGACTGTGCACATTCAATAGTCCATTTGGCAGATACAGATTCCTAAGGTGGCCATTCGGAATTGCCTCAGCTCCTGAAAAAAAGTATCCATATGGTCTATGAGCACCTGGATGGAGTTGATACCTCAATAGATGACATCATAGTATGGGGAACCATGAGAATGGAGCATGATGAGAGACTAAGGAAAGTGCTGGAAGCAACAAGGAAAGCAAAGCTGAATAGAGAGAAATGACAGCTCGTGGTGACAGAACTAATAGTTATAGGAGATATTATTGGCAGTGAGGGCATCAGACCAGATCCCAGAAAGGTGTCTGCCGTTGGGAATATGCCAAGGCCACAATGCAAAAAGGACATAGAGGTTTAATGGAATGTCAACTATATGGGTAATTTTATATCCAACCTCTCAGAAAAGATGGTTCCATTGAGAAGATGAACAGAAAAGAACATTGAATGGGAGTGGGATCATGACCATGAAAAGTCATGGAAGGAACTAAAGAAACTGCTCACAGAGGAACCAGTTCTGAGGTTTTACGACCCAACGAGACCCATCAAGATATCATCAGATGCATCACATAGTGGGCTCGGTGCAGTTCTTCTGCAAAAATATGATGACTGGCAACCCACTGAGCATGCATTTCACTCAATGACGGGCGCGGAGACACGATAGGCTCAAATTGAAAAAGAGCTGCTCAGCATCACATACGCCTGTGAAAGATTTCATCAGTTTGTGTCAGGCCAAGCAATCAATTAAGCCCTTGATTGCATTGTTCCAAAAGCCATTAAATGAATGTCAATTTAGAATACAAAGAATGATGTTTACACTCCAGGTAAGCTAATGCACACAGCAAAAAAGTTGTCTGGAGCTGTTGATACGAGAGAGCTCGCAAACACCAAAATGGATGAAAACATGAACGCCTTTGTGGACATGATCACAAGTGCACTGCCCATATCAGATGCAAAAATCGTTCATAAAGTCAGACAAACAAAGATGAAACACTGAGAAAAAACATCTTGGATGGATGGCCCAACAAGAAGCAGGCCTGCTCACCTGATGTTTCTGGAACTGAAGGGCAGAACTATCAGTGGTCAAAGACATCATCTACAAAGGAAGCAAAATCCTTATCCCAAAGAGTCTGAGAAAGAGGATGGTAAAAAAGATCCATGGAGGACATCTCGGAATCAAAAAATTTAAGGAAAAAGCACAAGAGGTGATGTACTGGCCAAGAATCAACAACGATATAACAAATGAAGTGTCAAAATGTACAATATGCTGGAAATATCAAGCAAGAAATCCTGCAGAACCACTAAAGCCTCACCCAGCACAATACAGACCTTACTAGAAGGTAGGTAATGACCTATTCAAATGTCAAGGGAAGGACTATCTTGTAGTCATAAACTATTACTCCCTGCATCCAGAGGTGTGTAGACTGAACACCACCACTGCAGATGCTGTAATAACAGGTATGAAAGCCATATTCTTCAGACATGGCGTGGCAAGCGAAGTCTTCACAGACAATGGACCCCAGTTTTGCAATTTAAAGTTCTGACAGTTTGCTGAAGAGTGGGACTTTGTGCACACCACGTCAAGTCCTCATTTTCCAAAGTCCAATGGTTGTGGAAAAATCAGTACAGACAGTGAAAAGACTGATGAACAAGGCAAAAGACAGTGAACCAAAGCAAGAAGAGACTTCTACCAGAGTATTCTAGTATACCACACAATGCTGCTCGAGTGGTATGTCACCAGCACAACTCCTTATGGGACATAGGCCACGATCAAACCTACCCATTCAGGAGAACCTCCTAAAAATAAAAATGGGAATAAAGTGAGGAAATTAAACGGACAACAGAAAGAAAAGCAAAAGTATTACTTTGACAGGAACAATAAACCTACTGGAACTCTATGGTGGTGACCAAGTAAGGTTAAAAGACAAAAAATTATGGACTCTGAAGGGAACTGTCTTTAGTGAAGTCCAGCCAAGATCATACACCATTCAGACAGATGAAGGTGCTGCTCTGTGGGAAAAAAAATCATCGATCTTCAAATGGGACCAGCGATGGTAGATGGAAAGACAGATACTGACTGATAAACAACCTGAATGCACATCTGAGAAGATATCGTCTGAGGCAACAACTCAGATTCAAGGACAACGAGGAGATCATCAAGACACGTGAATCCTCCTAAGAGATTCATTGCTCTTCGGTATTGTTTCCTTCACAAAATGTGTTGGCAGAGCCAGAGCGGTCTGTTCCAACTGTGGATGAATGTCCCCCCTGCTCTCTCCTCACTGCTCCCTTTGCAGGTTTCATTATGGCATAGAAGAAATCAAATTCAGCCCACCAAAACACAGTCTACCTCATCATGCAGCTGCTTTTGGATCTTGTGTGCAGAATACTATGTTCTTAATCAATATTTACAAACTCCTGAGGCTTTATTTGAACAGAATATTACTTGCCTGATTCATTAGTTGAAAGGCACATCAAGTGACCATGCACTGTTTGCGGCATCAGAATGTTTTGGTTGCAGCTGTTTCACAGGTACTTGCTTTGGTTCAGCTAATTGCAACATGGGGTGCTTTGAAGTCCTTTGGACTGGACTGGATTTGCTGCTGAGTAACATTGGGCTTGGTAAATAACCAAGAGGTGTTAGAAATGCTTGAGGAATAGCAACCTTTCCTCACATTCAGTATGTGGTGCCCTTGAAGTTAACAATCCTGCTTCATCCAACACCAAGCTCCAATCATTGGGTTTAACTAGGCAAAATAGCAAGTATTCAGCAGCAGTTCTCCAAGAAAGAAACAGATTATTGGTAGATGAAAGAACTCACAACCATGACATTGTTTTTAATAATTTTCCTTGTGGTCTGGTGTTGTGAATTTCTGGCTGATGCACCAATGAAATTTCTCTCATTTTCAGTGAAATGATGTTAGCCCGCGCTGACTGAGGAAGATGCAAATGACACATTGGCCCCCCACTGCCTTATCATTACATAGATGTGTAATTCCTTCCCCATTAGCAAGGCCTCGGCACCCTTCACTTCCCTGAATGCAGAGCTGTTCTGTCCCCATTGTCTAACACTCTCCTCTGCTTGGCAGAACTTGACCTCATTCTTAACAATGACTTTCCTCCAGGGTGTCACCATGGACACATACATGGGCTATGTCTGTCTTTTTGTCAGGTGTGTTGTCAGGAGTGGTACCACTCCTCAACTCTTCCTTTATACATCAAAGACTTGCAGAGCTTGACAATTTCATTATTCATGACTAACTTCTACCCCCACTTAAGTTTACCTGGACTGCTTCTGACACCTCTTCTCCATCTTGGGGACAAACTATCTGCACATTGAACTGAGTCGGTGAATTTTTAATCATGGATTGCTCCTCTTCCCACTGTCCCTTGCAAGGACGGCATCTCTTTCCCACAATTCCTCCTCCTCAGCTGCATCTGTTCCCAGGGTACTGCCTTCTACTCAAGGAATTCAAAATATCCTTTTTCTTGTGGATTTTCCCCTTACTGTCATTGATAAGCCTAAACCACTTCCATCCTTGCCCCATCTTCACCCATAGAACACGACAGCACAAACAGTCCTTTTGGCCCTTCTAGTCTGTGCTGAACTATTACTTTGCTTCTACTGACCTGCAGCACCCTGCCCATCCAGGTACCTGTCCAATTTTTAAAAAAATGTTAAAATTGAACCCACATTCACCAATTCAGCTGGCAGCTCATTCCACACTCTCACCACTCTGCATGAAGAAGCTCCCGTTAATATTCCCTTTAAACTTTTCCCGTTAATATTCCCTTTAAACTTTTCCCGTTAATATTCCCTTTAAACTTTTCCTGTTAATATTCCCTTTAAACTTTTCCCGTTAATATACCCTTTAAACTTTTCCCGTTAATATTCCCTTAATCCAGGTCCTCTAGTTTTTATTGCTCGTAACCTCAGTGGAAAAAGCCTGCTTGCATTTACTCTATCTCTACCCATTACTCAGGTAGAACAAGGGCTGTCCATCTACTCCTCACTTTCCACCCCACCTGTCTCTGCATCCAGTGCAATATCCTCAAACATTTTCACCAACTCCAGTGTGATCCCTCTACCAGCCATATCTTTTCTGATCCACACCTTCATCCACGTTTAACAGGGATCAGTCTTTCCAAGACTCCTTGGTTTGTTTTTCTCCCTACCCACCCACCCATCATAGAAAGCACAAACCTTATCAACCTCACCTCCATCCAGGGCCACAGACGGACCTCCCAGGTGAGGCAGAGCTTTATCTGCACATTGTACACCCAGTGCAGTGGTTGAGTTTGGACAATCTGGTCTCCTCCACATCATTGAGGCCAAAAACAGATTGGGCAGTGCTTTGCTGAACACCTACACTCTGTGTCTTAACGAGCTTCCTGCGGCCAACCATTTCAACTCTTACCCCCCCCCCCCCCACCCCCAAACAGTGACATGTCTGTCCTCTGCCTCATCCATTGTCAGACTAGATCCCCTTCCATTGCTCTACTATCACATCTGGCTTCATCACTCTCCCTGGCACCCTGTCCCAGGCACCTATCTGTTATTTTTTTAAAAACCTTACTCCAAATACCTACTTTAAAATTTCCCCCATTCACCTTAAATGCATGTCTTATAGAATAGTTTCTTAAATCTTATTCAATGACAAAGAGCAAGTGGAGATGACAAAATCAACACTAGAGCAGTTGCCCACTCATTTGCAGCATAGAGAATCCTTAGCAGTAGGTTTTTTCATGGAGGTCACCATAAAAGTTGGTTTCCATTGGCCTCTGAAGGAACCTTTGCTTCTGAGAAGTGTAAGAATGTGGAAGCTGGATCTTTGACAGCAGACCCCACTGCAGCTCATTTTATTCATGGCATTACCAGGCAGATGAACTGAAGCTCTGATCTTCCTTGGTCGACCAACCTTTTGGATAGTCTGAAGGCATGCTGAGTGGAGTTGGCTGTAATCTTGCCATGAGCCACCATTTTATCACCTCCAACAAAGGTGCTGCCCATTTCTATTTGGAGGCTGACAAATATCAGTGGCGGCAATGCACAAATGTGCTAGAGAAACTCATCCACAGGAAGTATAGGTATAGGCAAAATGCACCTGAGATGGGGGAGAGGGGGCAAGGGGAGGAGTACCTCAGCATTTGTTTCAATCCACAGGATGAAGGTGGGAGGGTACAAGAGAAAGCTGAGAAGTGATGGGGGGAGGGAGGGTAGATCTGAATGGAGTTGGGAAGCTGGAGGAAAGGACATAGAGGGATAAGGAAGGGAGACTTGAGGGAAGCATTTAATGGAAACAGGAGGTCAATGTTAATGCTCTCTGATTTGTGTCAAGATGAAATATTAGTTGTTCCTCCAGGCACCTTCAAGCAGGGAAAACACCTGTCTGTAAAGATGGGAGTTCTTTGCCCTTGCGGTTAAAGATGTACCTTCCTGAATGTTCCTGGCCGGCTCAGAGGTGCTGATTCCAACCCTTCTCGGGGAAGGATAATCGGCGGAGCGCCTGACCTGAATGTACAGCCACTGCAAATGGCTGGTTAATGACAGGCTGCTTGATGATGCCCATGACCCATCTCCCCACTCACCTCTCTCCCTCCCTCAAGGTGGAGGTGGTCAGCAGGAGCCATCATTGCAGTGGGGGCAGCTAGTGCAAGTTGTGACAGCCATGTGAGGCTGCTTCGGCCTTTGGGGCCGCTCTCTGCAGCTCAAACTGGCAGAGCAATGGCTGTCTTCCCTACCCATAATCCCTCACGCAACTGAAACTGTTCTGGGAACCACAGCGGTTCCAGCTGCATGGAAGATTATGGGTAGGGAAGACACCCATTGCTCTGCTGTGTATTTATGATGGGTGGCACTACGGCACCAGTTTCCCTGCCTCCGGAGGGTGCTACAAAGCGCTTCTTGATATGAATGCGACGCTGGAGCAGCCTTTTGAGGCTGCAGTCTTAAAAAGTAAGTTTCAAGTTTTCCATCCACTTCTGTAGCTGGCCTTCAGGTGGAGGCCTGACATGAAATGGCCTTCTAATTTATGGGCAGCCTTAATTTGGCAGTGAATGAGGCTTTGCAGGGATAAAATGGGCCTTTCATAATTTCATTAGATCTTGGTTGAATGACAGCAATAGGACACAAGTCACAGAGGAAAGAAGGAGTGGGAATGAGATAAACGGTGGATTGGCAAGCAGACCTGGCTTTTTGCTCCCCTGTGTACTTGGAAGAGTAAATGACATTTTAAATTTGGCTCCAGGATTCTAGGTGCATCGAGTTCAATGTCAGTTCCCAATGAGCAGACAACATTTGGACCAAAAAGTACAATTTGCTCTGGTTCATTGAGATCGCTATTTTTAGTACAGCTGGAGCAATTCAAATTGACAACAATTTGTATTCATTTATTAATGCACAATGGCATCCCTGCACAAGTGTCAATGAAAACAGATGGGGCACTGAATCATATCTGGCTGGATGAGAATTTGTGGGGGCGCGTGTGAATTAATCGGGTAATTTTTTTTTACGACATACAGGAGCTCAACACATCTTGTCTATGCCAACCCTCAGCCGACCAATCCCGTCAATTCGATTTCCTGTTTCCTTATTTCCCTGTACCCCTCCAACAAATTCCTCTCACCCTTGTCGATCGTCTTTTGTTCTTTCGCCACTTCCCATTACTGAAGGGAGTTAACATTAGTCTTTGGGATGCTCGGGAGAAACCCCCACGTGGTCAGAGGGAAGAATGTGCAAATTCCACAGAGAGCACCGGAGGTCAGAACTGAACCCAGGTGTTCGGACCACTTAGTCAGCAGCACGACCTGGTGTGGCAGAATGCCTTGTTGGCTTTCATCTCATCCCACACTGGAGGAAGTTAGATTCTTCCCATTGACAAACATGTCCACTGTTAGACATAGATCCAGCCAGCTCCTCAGGAATGAAACATAATACTTTTTACCAGATTGAAGAATTGATTTAAGGTCTAATGACATAATGGTTATTTCACTAGACCAGTAATTTAATAATTAGTACGTCTATTGCAATGCCACAAAAGGACTATCTACATGGTGTAACACCTGTTTTTCTTTCACTTTAGCAACTGAATATTTATTGTATCTTTTAAATTTAATCTATACGATTGTAATTATTTTATGAAGTTCCTTTTTTGGCTGCAGCAAATAAGAATTTTGGTGCATATGAACAATGTATATGACAATGAACTCATTATTGTTCACCAGATGAGAGGCATAGGTTTATTAGGAAGAATGGACAGAAGGTTTAGAAGAAACTTTTCCTCTTGGTACAATTGTCTAAAACCAGAGGGTGAAGGATTAAGATGAGAATTAAGAAGTTGGTGTTCTGAGGGAGAATGTTGAATGCACAACCAAAGGGCAGGGTGGCCTTAGGTTCTCACAATGTTTGTGTTTGGATACCCATTTGAAGTGCCAAGGCTTAGTAGTTCATGGACCAAATGTTGATGAATAGGATCAGTAGAGATGGGTACTTAATGGTCAACATGGACATAGGGGGCCAAAGGGCCAGTTTGTGTATTGTACAACTGCAGGAGCAATCCAAAGTCTGCACTCATAATCTGGAGAGATGAGTTTGAATCCCACCATGACAGATGGGCAAATTAACTTGAGGTAAATAAGTAAGACCATGCAAAATGAAACTCTTCCTTATGAGATGGAAGTCTAATTTTACCCAGTGAGACTACATACCCATGGAATGCCTTAATTAGCTCTCTAAAATGGTCAGAAAAACAGTTACATCAAACCTACTGTGACTAATTTGAGAAGGCAATTCAACATGATCTTTGTGCAAATAATTATGGAGTGACAATACATTTTAAGTCACTAAGAGTCCACCAAATGAAGAATTAAGCCATTCAGTTTGCTCCACCATTCTAATCATGGCTAATGTACTTTTCCCCTCAATTCCATTCTCATGCCTCCTCCCATAACCTTTGCTACCCTTGCTTATCGAAAACACCCATAAAACCTCATATTAAATATGCCCAATACTTGTCCTCCACAAGTGAATTCTGCGAATTCTCCACCCTCTGGATGAAGGAATTTCTCCTCCTCTCTGTCTTCTATTTTGATGTGTCCTAAGTAGGATGAATTTGCTTGCAAACTTAAGGAAGAGCATAGATCATATTCTCATTGGCACCACAGTGATTGTTTTAAATTTCTTCTGAATAAGAACATGGAATTGCTTCTGGAGATGATTGTTGTGCCTTGAATCCAAGCTTTCCTCTCACCCAAGAGTGCCTCCAGCACTCTCCACATTTCCAAATATCCTACCTTTGTTGTAGAGAGAACCATCAAAGTAATAGCTGCCAGTGTAGTAGCCAGTGGTGAGCTCCATGAGGTGACGACCCCAGGTATTCCCTGCTCCTGGAAAGCTGGCCAAAGCCACCAGGCGTTTTGAGCGGACAGGCAGAAACCTTCTGTCCATGCAACGATTATCTGTAAGAACAATTACCCATTAACCACAAGGGAAAGGAGCAGGCCTGGGCTATCTAGACCTTCAAGTCTTTTCAATTCATAAAGATCAATGCCAAACCTTATCCTTATACCTGTTTGATCGCATAATCTTAGTCCGGCGACTTATCCAGTGATTATTCTCAACAACAGATCATTCCACAGCTGTTTGGAATAGAGTTCTACAACCCTCTTCAGTGGAAAGATTTCTCCTCAGTCTGTAATGGCTGGTGTCATATTTTGAATCTGAACCCTCGTCTAATTGACTCAATCGGAGGAACACCATCCTTCCAATTCTGCTCAGAATCCCAGCCATTTGAATGAGAACATATTTCATTTCCCTTCATTTTTCTTGCAATGTAACTGAATTTTTTATTTAGCTATCTTTTTATATTAATTATCTCCTTTTCTGTCTTGGCATTTAGAGGTCATTTAATTTTAATGCTACTGTTTCTGGTGTTTCTTAGTTATCCGTGTGGCTGCAGAGAGTCAATTTTGGTTCATCTGTACGTTGTACTTGCATCTATGACAATAAACTCTCATTTCATTATTTGACGTGGCTGTTTGTGAGAGCTTGCCATAATGTTCCCTTGACTCCAACAATGTATGTGATAAGACAATTCTAATTGGCCATTGAAACCTCCTGCAAAAGCTGCCATAGAGATGCACACCTTCCATTCCTTTCACTATTCCTTGATGTATCTGCAAGCAATTTATCAAATGATCATTTCAGGAAGTCTCTAACCTGGAGAATCTCACCTTGCACTTGGGTTTGATAAACAACGTAGTATTCTGGGCTCCCGCAGTGCTCAAATTCTTCCCCGGCACATTTCTGGGCGCACTGATGCTCATCCTCCGGGTCGTGCAATGTGAAATGCATGGTGGGAAAGCCACAACGACACGTGCCCCCGCCAAGAACCGCAAGTGTGTACTCCTGCGAAGAAAGAAAACCTCTGCAGCTTCAAAGCAAGTTGAAGTTCTCCCTCAAGGAATACCAAAACCATTCTGCAGTAGACTGAACTCTGAGACGTGTATTGCTCATTCACTATCACAATAGTGAACTCGGGCCCATTAATTCAGAATCAGAATTTCAATTCCCACCATGATCACACAGGAGTTGAAATATCATTTTTTTAAAATCCTGAAAACATGAGCTATTATTGGGAATGGGAAGCAGAAAAGTGGAAAGGTTTTGGAATGAACTGAGTTTATTATTAGGGGAAATTATGAAGATAACAATACCAAAGGATCCAAGAATATTTTTACTTGGAGATATTTATGAAAATGATATAAAATTTAAATTGGACAAGTACCAAGAAAAATGTTTAAGAATTGCAATCGCAACTGCAAAGAAATGTATAGCAATATCATGGAAAGGGGATAGAGAAGTGTTATTAAGTAGATGGTATAATGAGAAGCAAAATTGTATACCTTTGGAAAAAATTATGTATAGATTGAGGAATAGAGTTGAAAATTTTTATATTTGGAAACCATATATGGATTTTATGGATAATTTTCTGTCCACCTCTTCTATCTTAATCAGTAATTTTTAATAACCATTAATGATTGTCTATGCTAATATCATATTAAATGATAGGTGTTTGGTGTTTGTTCTTTTTCTTTTGGGTGGGAGGGGGATGGAGAGAAAATGTAAAAGTATTTTTTATATCATTGGATATGGATATTTGATGTTCATTTTTTTTCTTGTAATGATGCACACAATTAAATAAAATTTTAACAAAAAGCAAATGGGAAGCAGGAAACTTTAAAAGAAAGGCCTTTCCAGTGCACTTTAGTCTTTCACAGGAAAAGCAATCTGTCACCCTTGGTTAATTTAGTTCATGCATGCCTCCAACATGGTTGAGTCTTTAAATATTGCAATGCTTTTAGGATTCATGATTATGCACATCCAAAGAAAGGAAGAGGTTCACTGACAAGATCCAACACTGATTACTGACAGTAAAAACACAGGAATACGGGAGGAACTCGACTGGTCTCAAAGCATCTGAAGGAGGTGCAGATATATAACCTGTTTTGGAGCCTGAGCTCTTCGACGTATTAGCAAAAAGCAGACGGGTGTCTGAAAATAAAAAGGTGGAGGGGAGGAGGGAAGAAAGGGCAAGGGGACAAGCACACCCAAAGAGCCATAACTGGACACAGATAGGAGGGCAGGAAAAGAAAGGTGAGCAGCAGGGACTGCAGAGAGGGACTAGCAAGAGAGTGCTCCCTTCAAAGAGAGGAGGAGAACTTTTTCAGGGTAGGAAGCCCTTGAAGAGATTTCTCAGTGCAGCAGACTTTCACGTCTTCCTCCATGCAGTTACAGGCATGCCTACCCTGAAGAAGTTCTCCTCTCTTCTTTTTTTAAAATTTTTTTTATTTTTCACACCATAAACCACATTGACCATGATACATACATTTTCCTTTTCAAATATATACAGTGTCATTTTCTCCCTCCTCCCATCCCACCCTCCCTACCTCCCCCCCCCATCCATTTAAAGTACAAAATCTAAGATACATTAAACCAGTCAAACAATGTTGTCATTCAATAAAAATAAACAAGAAATTCCACTGAGTCAATTCTTTTCATTTCCTTCTCCTTTCGTTAATTTAGGTAGTGAATGTCCCCGGTAGGTTTTCTCTATTGTGTTTCATGTAAGGCTCCCATATTTGTTCAAATATTTCAATATTATTTCTTAAACTATGTGTTATTTTTTCTAATGGAATACATTTATTCATTTCTATATACTATTGTTGTATTTTCAATTATCTTGAAGGGAGTTCTGTGAGAACTTCTCTCCTTGCTTTTTGCTCATACCCTGAAGATGGGCTCAGGCCCATAATGCTGGTTATATCTTTATCTCTCATGGACGCTGCAAGACCTGCTGAGTTCCTCCAGCATTTGTCTTTTCACTACAATTACAGCGTCTGCAGACTTCTGTGCTTCATTAATTACTGACACTTGAGATTGGAAGACAAACCATTTATGGCGATGCCATTTTGATTAAGAAATCGACATCTCAACAGAATCACAATACAAATGCATCTTCAGGCGTAGAGAAAATAGCACATTTCACATTTAGATTTTTTGCCACCTGTGTGATGTAATTTTGTTTTTCCAGACAAGTCCACATCCAATAAATGGGAAAATGGTTTTTACAAGTTCTAAAGAAATTCTCAATAAATGAATGGTTTATTGCCATATACACAAGTAAAATGACCATGTGGTATTGATTGTCTTATTTGCTGCATCTTCCCAGGTACCTTGTGGATAAAGGTACCTTGTGGATAAAGGTCCCAGGTACCTTGTGGATCAATGGTAATTATTGCATTAGAAGAGAAAAAATACACTAAATATAAAGGAAGTAGAAAATTAACAAATATTCACCAATGGTCAGTAGTGTAAACACTCCTTTGAATATCTGTGATTTCCCCTCAACTTTGTACTAAACTTTTTTTCCAACCCTGAGAAATAGAACTCAAATATCAGAGACTCATCCATCCTACTCCAGAGAGTTAGAGTCGTGTGGAAACCAGGAGGAATTTGTCCCAGAGATATTTCTCCCCATCAAACACCAATGGCAAATTGCTTAGCATTGCTTTTGTGGGTTCCTGCTGTGCAGCCATGTTTCCTTCACAAGGACAACGGGTGACGCACTGGCACAATTAATGCAGCCATGGTCTTAAGACTCCTGAACTCCACCCTGATCTCTGACATGAGGTTTGCACCTTCTCTGTGACCTCATGGGTTTCCTCTGGGTGCTCCAATTTTCTCCAACATCTCCAAAACATGCGCATCGATGGACACTAATTTGCCACTGTAAATTGGTGCTTCGACATGCTGGGTGCAGAATATGGGGGCAGTTAATGAGAATCTGGAGAGGGTAAAAAATGCAATCAGTGTTAAAGGTTTTATTATGAAATCTGTTGTTTTGCAGCAGCCATTGTGCAAAATCATTATAAATCCAAGAATTTTAAAAAAAAGTGCAAAAAGAAAAACTGAGGTGGTGTCTATAGGTTTATTGTCCATTTAGCAAAGGGGAAGAAGCTGCTTTTGTCTCTCTTCAGGTTCCTATACCTCCTTCCTGATGCTAGCAGTGAGAAAAGGGCATGGCCTGGGTAGTGAGGGTCCTTGATGATGGAAGCTGCTTTCCTGAGGCACTGCCTCTTAATGTCCTTAATGGATGGCTCTGGCTGTGTGTACAACCCTCTAGCCTGTTCCTGTCTCTGGGCTTTGGCACCTGCCTACCAGACAGTGATGCAACCAGTTAGAATGCTCTCAATGGTACACCTGTCGAAATTTACAGGAGTCTTTGGTGATGTACCAAATCTCTTCAATCCCCTAATGAAAGACAGCTGCTGGCGTGCCTTCATGATTGCATAATGACGATCCCAAGATAGGTCTTCAGAGATATGGTGGTTGATGAGGACTTGCTTGATTGAGGGGCTTCTATTATGTTCTTGATTGACTTTGGAACATCTTGGGATTACAAAGCTTGTCTAAATGAACTTGCTTGTTTTCATTTCAACAAGGCAGGCTCAATTTACTTTGACTGGAAAGTGTTCCCCATTCAAAACCATAAGTTTCTAAATGTAATATTTAAAAAAAAATTTAAAAATCAATAAACTTCAAAGGTAGTAGGGACGGATGAAACATGGCAAATTGATGAAACACGAATCAATTTCTCCCAACAATCAGTGCACTAGTTGTGTCACCTGCATCTAATTACTGGCTTGGTGTGTGGCATGAATCATTGCTCAGTGAATGCCCTCACTTGCCTGAGCAGGTTTCCATTTAAGGACAGGGTAATAACAGTTAAGGTAGGAGACAAGGCTCAAATCCCAGGACAACGTAACTCAAGGTCTTGAGTAAAATTATTATTGTTTCACAACACTGAGTTTAGCGTCTATGAAACTTTCAGATTGTTGTAACACCCATTTGTGTTTCCGGATAGGAATTTGACCAATCTATCACGGTCTGGCCTGTACAGTCACTAACTCCTGCAGCACAGATGAAGGGAATTGGCACAGCAGGTCTGTGCTATTCATGTTGAACTGATTCAGGACTATTTCATTCTCCCCACATCCTCTTCACCTCCCCTCAAAACACTACCAACTCAAGAGAGGCTCTTGATCCAGGTCCACTAGAGAAATGTCATATACTTGAGCTAACTAACTGCAAATTTTATTAATCTCTTTATATTCATTATCTCCCTTTGTACTGGGATAGTATAAAGCATACTCTTGTAGGTAGTGCATCTAATCTTGTGTGGCTGCAGTAAGAAAGATGTTCGGGGCATGCGTACACTGAATTTGTGCGTATGACAACAAACTCAATGCCATTATTTTCTAGGGGAAATATTCTGTGACCAAATGACCTACCAATCTGCGTGTCCTTGGGATCTAGTGCAAAGCAGAGTGCCAGGAGATCATGCAAACTCTGCATGGATAATGCTGGGGGGTCAGGATTGAATCCATGACCCTGGAACAAGCTGCAGCTCTACTGACTACACCACTATGCCGCCCGTTAGATTTAAAAATGTGATTTTAAATTTGAAAGATCCAGCAGATGAACAGGCCCTTCTGGCCTGTACCTTTCAAATGCATCAATTAACCTGCAAACCACACATATTGTTTGAGGGTGGGAGGAAACTGGAGCACCCAGAGGAAACACATGGGGAGAATGTACAAACTACATACAGATATGGTTGACTCCTCCATTCAGGACCAATAAATGATGGCCAACATGCATCTCCATACTTTATTCCTCATACAACCTTACAATGGAAGAGAAGGCCATTTGGCCCATCAAGTCTGTGCTGGCCATCAGAGCACTACAATCAACCCCAGTCTCTCTTCTCTCTCCCCCCCCTTACTTCCCTGGAATCTATTGCCTCACAAATGCCCACTGAGTATCCACCACCTTCAAATCCCCATCACAAGAAAGGATGGAATCTAAAAGTTCTCAGACATGTTGACACCTGAAGAGCAACCGCATTCTCAGTGGCAGAAGTGTAAAGAATAATATTGTCCTGCTGCATCACTATGTGAAAGTGGTGTTCAGGTGAAAAGTTGGGGCAATAAGAGACAAGGAAATACAATGAAATGAGAGATGCTGCGGCTGAGATTTTCAGAAAAATGGATGGACTCTCCTTTCTTTTTCTAGGGGTAATATGGGAGGGGGAGGGTGGTGGGGAGGGAGGGATGGATGAGGGTTATATAAAATATTGTGTTCCTATATATGATTCTTTAATAATTGATAATTATATTTGAGGTTTAAAAGTTTCAAATAAAATATTTTAAAAGAAAAGTGAATGGACTTGGTCAGATATCTAGTGCATTGCAACAAAGATCTGCACAGAAAAGCAAATCTTAAATTAATTTAAGGTATTTGCTCAAGACCCCACAAATATTCATCTAGCCTTTTATATTGCCTCATTTCCTGTCTCATGGCATATTGTGGTAGTTTAATTTATTCTACTGGAGTTTACGTAGTTGTGTGGCTGCAGTAAGCAAGAATTTTGGAACATCTGTTCATTGATCTTATGTATATGACAATAAATTCATTGATTTACATGTTCCTTTTGCATGAATATAGCCTCTCAGAATTTTAGGTTAATCTCTAATCCAATGTAGAAAAACACAAATAATTTAATTTGAGTCAATCAGAAGCATCTTATCACCATTAACGGAAAGTAAGTAGTGCAAGTTGTTTAAACCTAGTGCTTTGAAACAATATACTTTATTCCTTTACTGACACCTTATGTCAGATCTACAGTTTCCAGCAAAGCAACATGTAAGAAATATTTAACTGGCTCTGAACTGATTTGATGTTCTGAGTTTGTGAAAAGCACCATTAGAAGACAAGATTAATGTGCTTCTGGGAACACCAGTCAATTGCCCTTGCACCCCTCCTTGTCGCACTAATCAGCGTCTGCTCCAACACCACAAAAGAAATGTCGGCACTATTCTCACACTACTTTTTTTCTTGCACTATGGTAACTGTAAATATTTACCACCCGTCTTTTCCAGTTATAATCACTTTTTTAAATTTAATGTAGTTTATTTTGCTTGAAGAACCTGTTTGGCTGCAGCAACAAAAAGGTTTGGTCCATAGGTACATTGCAAAATGTGTGTGACAATAAACTCATGATCATTACCACTCTCTAGGCAAAAAACTTGCCCCACACATCTCCTTCAAATGTCCCCCTCTCACCTTAAACCTTTCTGCATTGGTAGGAAGACTCTCCCTGTCTTTGCCTCTCATAATTTTAAATTCTTCTGTGAGGTTGATCTTCAGAGAAAACAATTCAAAGTTTGTCCAGCCTCTTGCCTTCTTGTCAGTTCTATGGCGAAGGTGCCAATGCCAAAAATTTCATTTCAAAACCTTTCAATAGATATCTCGTCCAAGGTAAATTAATGGTTACCTTCTCAGTGCAGTAGTCCACACACTTGTCTACAGACATGTTCAACAGGATGGTGCTGGTGGGTAGGGCGAGGGAAGTATTGTCAGGTCTCCGAAAGCATCCTCGGAACAAGGCGCTCCCATCTGTAACCAGACATTAAAGGTGAAGGAAAGACAGTGTGAGTGTTATACACGTTCCATGTGGTGAGCAGTTAGAGATCCACACAGCTTGATCAAGGAAGAACCCAAGGTTCCCCAAGAGTTATACAATTGAATCAACAGAACATGGAGTTAAGGAACGCTTGTTTTTGTGGCCATGGGAAACGCATCCTGTTCACCCAGATCTTTGGGCTTCATGCTTAAATATATCCAGTAGTCTACTCTCCTTTGGTGAACAATGCTAGAGGTTCACCACCTTGTGTAGGAAGAAATCCCAAATATTTCAGCTTCAAGTGATTATCCCTTATCTTGTGCTTTAATTCAACATTCTTCCACTGCTGGGTGGGAATTCAATATAGAGGATCATCAAAGCGGCCGAGGAAATCAGTGGGATCTCCCTTTTCTCTACTTATTGGGGAGCGTTGCTTAAATAGGGCTCAAAGAATTAATGAGGGCCCTTTCCATCCAGCACACAGTACTTTTGACCCATTACCATCAAGGAAGTGGTACAGGGGCATCAAAGTAATTCTTCCCACAAGCTGTGAGATTGATGAACAATATATTCTAACTGAGTAAATCATCCCAATATTTATTTTAAATTATATCTTTTTAATGGCGGCTACACTGCTCCTGCAATAACACACAAAACCAGATGGGTTGAGCTCAGTGAGCAGACTAGTTTATTGCAGGCTGCTGGGCTGCACGTATACTCCCAGCCCGGACCTAGCTGAGAACCGCGCTGGAGGGTGCTGAGGTCACCTGGGCGTCACGTGGACCCCCAGTGTGGGTTTCTGAGCCCCGTGCTGGAAGGAAGGGAAACCCCCCGATGGTGCCATTTTGGCCGGCTGCCCTGCCGCGTGGCTTACAAGCGGGGCTGGTTCGCCTGCCTTGTGGTGAGCCGCCACACAGCCCCCCCCCCAGAATCGGTGCCAATGTCCTTTTTTGCTGGACGACCTCACTTCTTGGGCTAGGCAATGACCGTGGGCTCGGTGGAATCGAGCTGCGCTGGCTTCAGCCTGTCCATGGTAAACAGCTCCTGCCTGCCGCCCATGTCCAGCGTGAACGTCGAGCTAGAATGCTGTACAACCCTGTACGCCCCCTCATATGGTCACTGCAGAGGTGCCATGGTTGGGCCCTGCCAAACAAAAACTTATGCGGGAAGCAGTTCGCCGGGAACATGAGATGGGCAGGTACCATGCCTGGGCGGCGGTGGGGGTTCGAAGGAGTCCAAGCGTGCCCTGAGGTGAGGAAGTAGTTCATGCAGCGACTGCTGGGGATTGTGAGGTGCGTTGATGAACTCACCAGGTAGTGCCAGAGGCGCAACATTGTCCAGCTCAGCTGATGATGCCTGCAGATCTTCCTTGGGAGTGGAACGGATGACCAGGAGCACCCAAGGCAGTTTGTCCGTCCAGTCGGGACCAGTGAGGCGGGTCATGAACGCCGACTTAAGGTGGCAGTGCAGATGTTCGACCTGTCCATTGGCCTGCGGATGGTAGGTCGTGGTGCAATGTAGCTGGATTCCCAACCTGTTGGCAAATTGTGCCCAGAGCACAGATGTGAACTGGGCACCCCAATCGCTGGTGAGGTGAGCTGGGATGCCGAACCAGGCGACCCAACCAAGCAACAGTGCTCAGGAGCAGGAGTCGGTGGAGGCGTCTGGCATCGGGATCGCCTTGGGCCAGCGAGTGGTGCGGTCCACCACCATAAACAGGTAACGGTTGCTCCGGGAAAGGGGTAAAGGCCCTACGATGTCCATGTGAATGTGGCTGAACTGTTCCAGGACATGCTCGAACTCCTGTATGGGCGCCCTGGTGTGCCTGTGTACCTTGGATGTCTGGCAATGGGTGCATGTTCTGGCCCAGCCTGTGATCTGCTTCTGCAGCCCGTGCCATATGAACCGTTCTCCCACCATCCAGACGGGGTGCCAAAAGAGATATCGCACAGGATGGTGCCTTCGCCACTTTGAGTCGGGAGGCCTTGGAACCGTAGGCCAGTTATGGTGGTCTTGAAGGCCCTCGTCTCCTCATCAGACTTCTGGTCCCAGGCGAGTTGGACGAAGTCGAAGCCGGGCGTCAGAACGCAGATGGCCAGTCACGAGAGTGCATCGGCAACCACATTGTCCTGCCCCGCCTTGTGCCGAATGTCGGTGGTAAACTCCAACACAAAGGAGAGGTGACGCTGCTGGCAGGCCAACCAGGGATCCTTTGCCATCGCCAGCGCCTGGGTGAGGGGTTTGTGGTCGGTGAAGATGGTAAAAGTCCTCCCCTCCAAAAAATAGCAGAAATCCTTCTCTACCAGGTTCATGCCCAGTAACTCACGGTTGAAGGCACTATACTTGCATTCCGGCGGGCGGAGCAGTCGGCTGAAGAATGCCAGCGGCTTCCAATGTCGATTCACCTGCTGCTCCAGGATGGCACCGACGGCTGTGGCAGAGGCATCGACAGAGAGTGCCATATGCAGGTTGGTGTGTGGGTGGGCGAGCATGGCGGCCTTCGTGAGGGTGTCCTTGGTGGCCTTGAATGCGGAGCAGGCTTCTGGATTCCAAGCGAGCATCTTGTGCTTGGCTCCTATGAGGGCGAATAGTAGCTGCATGATGCGCACAGCTCCCGGGATGAAGTGGTTGTAAAAGTTGTCCATACCTGCGAACTCCTACAGCCCCTTGAGGCTGTCCGGGCATGGCAACTCCCTGATAGTGGCGACCTTCACAGTGGTGGGCATGGGTCCTTCGGCCATGATGGTATGGCCCAGGAACTGCATGCACTCTTTCCAGAACTGGCACTTTGCCGGGTTGATGGTAAGGCCGAAGTCGGCCAGCCGGGAGAAGAGGGCACGTAGGTGGGCCTTGTGTTGCGCCGGTCCTTGCTGGTGATGAGGATGTCGTCCAAATAAATAAAGATGAAATCCAAGTCCCTGCCCACAGTGTCCATGAGGCACTGGAAGGTCTGAGCAGCGTTCTTGATCCCGAACAGCATGAGCAGGAATTCGAACAAGCCAAAGGGGGTGATGATGGCCGTCTTGGGTATGTCCTCAGGGTGTACCAGTATCTGGTGATATCCGCACACCAGGTCAACCTTGGAGAAGACCCTCGCACCATGCAGATTGGCCGTAAAGTCCTTGATGTGAGGGATGGTGTAACGGTCAGGAACGGTTGCCTCATTGAGCCTTCGATAGTCTCCGCAGGGACACCAGCCACTGGAAGCTTTCGGGACCAGGTGGAGTGGTGAGGCCCATGGGCTATCGGACCGCCGAATGATCCCCAGCTCCAACAGGTGTGAAAACTCCTCCTTTGCTACCTGGAGCTTATCAGGCAGGAGCCGGCATGCCTTGGCGTGAACTGGCGGGCCCTGGGTGGGGATGTGGTGGAACACCCCGTGGCACGGCAAGGCAGCGGAGAACTGTGGCTTGAGAGTGTTGAAAACTCGCCCAGGATCCGCTGGAACTTGTCTCTGGGCGTGCTGATCATGGCCATCTGCGGTTGCTCTGAGCGGGAGGCGTCGAGGCGAATGGCCTGGAAAGTACGGGCATCCACCAGGCACCAACCTCGAATGTCCACCAGAAGCCCGTGTGTGAGGAGGAAGTCTGCACCCAGGATGGCAGTCGGGAGGGTCAAGACGGTGAACCTCCATGCGAAATTCCATTGGCCAATCTGGAAGTGGACTGTCTTGTCTCCATACATCCGGATTGCCGTTGCGTTGGCCGCATGGAGGGGAGGTCCATGAGGTTGGTTCCTGGATTCAATGGCCGTGGCCTGGATGACGCTGATCTGGGCTCCGGTGTCAACGAGGAACCGCCGGCCGCTGACTGAGTCCCACAGGTAGAGAAGGCTGTTTCCTTAGCCAGCCTCCACAGCCATTAACAGCGGCCAGCCTGGTCGTTTCCTTGGAATGAACAGGACTGACGATACCTCTGAGCCTTGGCTCCCCAGCGCTGGTGGTAGAAGCAGAGGCCTGAAGCGGATGCTGTGGCCTTGGTTATGCTCTTGGGGGGCCCTACAGGGCTGGGTGCTCTACCACAGCGCTAGAAGCAGGCTTGGGGTGGTCATGCCCGTGCCCTGTGACCTGCTGGACCACTGAGCCTTCCGAGAATCGTGTAAGCCATAGCTCTTGGGCATTCTGGGCAACCTTCCTTGGGTTGGTGAAGCTCTCCTGGACTAGCAGCGGCCGGATATCCCAGACATATATTTGAGGAAGATGCGCTCGAAGAGTGGGTAGTTGGTGTGCTCACCCATGAGAGTGAGCATCTCGTCCATCAGTTCCATCGGGGACATGTCCCCAAGGGCATTGAAGTGCAGCACCCGAGCAGCATGCTGGCATCTGGATAGTCCAAGGGACCCGGTAAGCACTTGCTTGATTTGTCCTTGGCGGGTGGGTGCTGAACAAGGTGCAACACATGTCTGGCGATGGCCTGGTTCAGGTCAGTGACCACACGTTAGAATTTGGTCATGTTCGACGAAATCTGGCAGAGGTAAAACTGGGCCTCCGCGTGGCCGAACCAGGTCTCCGGCTCCTGAACCCAGAATTCAGGCAGTTTTGCAGCTGTAGCGCTGATCCCAGGCTCCCTCATGATGGGCTCAAAGACGTTTGAACTAGTCGGGGTCACCAATTGTAGCGGCAGCTACACTGCTCCTGCAATAACACACACAACCAGACGGGTTGAGCTCAGTGAGCAGACTAATTTATTGCAGGCTGCTGGGCTGCACTTATACTCCCAGCCCGGACCTAGCTGAGAACCACGCTAGAGGGCGCTGACATCACCTGGGCGTCACGTGGACCCCCAGTGTGGGTTTCTGAGCCCTGTGCTGGAAGGAAGGGAAACCCCCGATGGCGCCATTTTGTCTGGCTGCCCCGCTGCATGGCTTACAAGCAGGGTCGGTTCGCCTGCTTTGAGCCGCCAAATCTTCTTGTACATTTGTGATATTATGTGCTGTGCATTGTGTCTGCACTGTGGTCTAGAGAAGCATTGTTTTGTCGGGTTGTATGTGCATAGTCAGATGATAATAAACTTGAATTTAAATAAACTTGGGAGGCACAGTTAGTGCAACACTGGTACGGTGTCAGTGTCAGCCCCCACTGTCTGTAAGGAGTTTGTACGTTCTCCCTATGTCTGTGTGACTTTCCTCTGGGTATTCTGGTTTCCTCCCACCATTCAGAGTGTACCGGGGGTTGTAGGTTAATTGGGTGTAATTGGGCAGCACGGACTCATGGTCTGAAATGGACTGTTACTGTGCTGTACGACTAAATTTAATTAAAAAAATTTAATAAATGTATAAACTTAAAACATATCCACATCGACCCCTTTCTATGTCTTTAGAATCTTATGTACTTCAATGAAATCACCTTTCATTCTTCCAAACTTCAATGAATACAGAACTAGCATTTATTCTCCATGTGTACAGACCAGAGCACATCAAGAAATCCTTGAAGCCAAATTTTCAGCGCCATGAAGGAATACTGCTCTATCAGAAGTAGCAGCCTTTTTCCCCAACAGCTCTTTTGAATCTTCCCCTATTCCCCTAACCAGAGCACTACTCCAAGGCCAAAGATCTCTCTGCATTACAGAAAGATGAATTTTTTTTTACAACAGTTATTATTTATCGGTATACACAAAAGTGCTGGAGGCTGGAGAAACTCATCAGGTCACACAACATTCATTGGAGATCTGCAAATTTTCTTGTTTAACTTCATCTGAATATACAGTATATCTCTTTATTTGTCATTTTTTCTTCTTGAGTGTAATTTTATTTTTACTTATGATTTATTGGGAAATTCCATGCACCTGAGCAGTAAAAATATTTTCAGTAAATTTGTATATTGTACAATAAATTCCTACACCATTTCATTTTATCACACAAGATACCCCAGATTGAAACCCCATTGGCTCCATCAGGAGGTGAGCAGCTCTCTCTGCGTCCCAGCCTTCATATTGCAATCATTGGATGGACCTGTTTATCAAACAGCTTCAATATTAGAAAGTCATCCAGAGAACGAAGGAATGTGGGCGAGAGTGGTGTAGCACACAAAAGATGGATCTTTGCAAGAGAAATCAACTGGTGGAAATGCTACCTGTAAATGTCGTAAAAACACAGAAATGCTGGATAGTCCAGCAGGCCTCGCAGAGTTCATACGAGGTAAAGATGTATTACCGGCCACCTGTGAATGCATCTCCTCTCCACATGGGATCTGCTGAGTTATTTGATTGTTGCTGAATTATGGAAAGTTAATCAAATCACACTTTGAAAATTATAGAGGCAGTTTTTTTTCCATTTTAAATTGAGGATTATTGTTCTTCTTTCAAAGGTGGGTCAGTGTTGGTTGTTTGGAAACTGATAAGATACTGAGAAAGAACAGCCATTGGGGTGTCAAAACTGAAGTTGAAGCAATATGCTGATTTGTTGAATGCAATCACTGTAAACAATCTATGTTTTCATGAAGTGCCATTGAAAATGACTCCCACCACCCGCCCCCCCCCCCACACCCCCTCCCTCCCCACCACCCCACTCTTGAATTAATCAGTAAACTGCTCTCTTTTCACTGCTGTTTCACTGGCTGCCTTATAAAATTGCTGGCTATAAAATTCTGTCCTTTCATATAATGTGATTTCCTTGGTGGGAATGAATAAAGAAGCACAACAAAGTGTGCGCCTGCACGAATGTTCCTTAAACACTTTCGAAGCAGATAATGAGCCACTTAACCCAGATAATGACAATTGGTCCCATCTCCGAAGACTGCTGCTAAGGGAGCCTGTTCTCAATATTTCCCACATTCATTTGTGTGACTAGACCACACGTGAAACTCAAACCACTCCTCATCTCCTCTTGGAACCCAACACGATCGACAATACAGCATGGAAACAGGCCTTACCGCCCATCAGGTCTGCCCTGACCATCAAGCACCCATTTACAATCATCCCATTTTATTCTTCCTATATTTACATCAACTTCCCTCTGATTCCACCACTCATCAGCATACCAGGGTCAAAGTGCAGCAGCCAACTAACCTCCTATGTGGGCACAGGATGTGCAAACCCTACACAGAATTCACTAGAGGTGATGAGAGGCAGAATCTCTTCTGTGCTGCACTATATTTACGGTGTACAAATGTCATACAAAAATATCCCAGGATGCCGTGACCTTGGAGAGCAGGACAAAAGTAATTACTTCTGGCAGCTCAGAGCATTCCTCATGTTATCCTTTTGCATAAAATGTTGATAGGAAAACTCACCCACCTCAAATCCCCTCCAAGTGCATTAAAAGGTTAGAGGTTCAGGCAAGCTCCCTAAAGTTCCATACTCTCTCTCCTTCTCAAAAAGCATCCCTTCAAATCTAAAATCCCCTTCCTTCCCTTCCTTTCTCCCATCAGAGAGCATCTTTCTCTCCTTCCCCCTCCCACCTGCATCCACCAGCTAGCCTGTGCTCCTCCCCCTTTCTCATCCCCTCCCCCACCCTCCATCACCTTATTCTGACTTCTGCCTAAATGTTGACACAACTGACAAAAGGCTCGGGCCTGAAAAATCAATTGCCATTGACTTTCCATGGATGCTGTGTGACTGGCTGAGTTTCTCCAACACTTTTGAGCATTGTGCTCGACCCCAGCATCTGCAGATTCCTTCGGTTTGAGTGAGAGTCCAGATTCCACAGGTTGTATGGCAAGCATTCACCATGCAGGGTGCCCTCTGCAACCCAAACCCAATGCAGCCTCACTCCAAGCCCCAGCTGCCCCTTTAGGCAACTTGACTAACAGTTGCCTCTAGTCAAACTGTGTTTCTAACATAGACCCAATGAGCTGAGTGGCCTCCTTCAGTCCTGTGATTCAGATCAGATCAGACATATTGATTGGAGAAAAATGTTTCTTGAGCCAAATGGCTCTTTTCTTTGAATGCTTTAATCCCGCTGAAGGAACCGTGCTCTGTCGATGCGTTGATTTGTGATGAGGAGTATTGGAAAGAATAAAATGCGACTTAAAATCTAGATATGACCACCAGGATGGGCAGTACACAAAAATGCTGGTGAAATTCAGTAGGTTTCGCAGCATCCAAGTGAAGCAAAAGGGAGTTAAATAGGAAAGTCTGCAGATGCCGGTATTGTAGTGCAATGCACAAAAGTGCTGGAGAAACTCAGCAGATCACGCAGTATCCATGGGTAGTATAAGGCAGCCGATGTTTAAGGCCTGAGCCCTTCTTCTGGAGTGCCGAAAAGTTTCTCCAGCGCTTTTGTGTGCTGCACGAGACATCTGCATATTTTCTTGTTCACCATCACCAGGCGGGGTGAGGGAAAATTATAGTGCAATCGTTCTCGACCTTTTTCTTTCCACTCACATACCACTTTAAATATTCCCTATGCCATTGGTGGTCTGTGATTAGTAAGAGATTGCTTAAGGTGGGATGTGAGTGGGAAGGGAAGGTTGAGAATCACTGCTCCAGACCCAATTGTTACTGAAATATTTTGCTTGAGAAAAATTGTCATTGGCCCATTTCCTTTGGAGTTATGAAACTGTGCACATAACGAGTCAATTAGATATCACTGTTTTCAAATTTTTTCTTCCCACCCACATCCCACCTTGAGCAATCCCTTACTCATCACAGAGCACTGATGGCATTGGGAATACTTAAAGTGGTATGTGAGTGGGAAGAGAAAGGGTGAGAACCATTGCTGTTGCATTTTAAGTCATCATAAAAAAGCAGGTTTCATTTCCCAATAGAAACTAGAATTTGCAGAGATGTAGAGAGTCCGGTACAGAATGGAGATGGGACAAAATGTCTGAAGAGTAACTTACAACATCGGATAATGGGAGAGGCACAATGTGGAGGAGTGATGCCCATGGCTTCATGCATGACTGTACCATCATCAAAAAGACATTTCTCTCCCTTCACAGCCTTTGCCAGCTGTTCCCCAATGTTATTAAAATGTTTCCTCTATTCCTGTGAGCCATTCTAAAATAATATTTTGTAAATTAATTGAAGGAGCTGATCATGTCATTCTGGTGACTGAGTGAATAAATGCTAATATACGCCTCAGAGGAGAAGCAAATTACAGAAAATGATGCATTAAATAACAATCATTACAATCTATCTTAACTAAGGTATTCAAAATTAAATTACATTTCACTTAGTCAGTGTGTCATACAAACAAATTAACGTCCGTCCTACTCCACACAGATTTATTTGAGGGTTGCATTGCTGATTGAATTCTTGGAAAAATGTAAGGTTCTTTGAGTGGTCAAAGTAGTTCTGATCATTTGCTTTAATTCTATTCTGTGGTTTCCACTTTGTGGTCAGACCTGTCCCATTGGAGGTGAGGATTTAAAAAAAAAGTAGATGTAGACCATAGTAGCAGCGCCTTTCCGCTCATGAGCCTACATCAATTAACCTACAGCTCCCGACAACACCTGTGCACTTTGAAGGATGTGAGGGAACCAGAGCACCTGGAGCAAACCCATGTGGGCACAGGAAGAACTTGCAAACTCCTTATAGACAGTGTCAGGTTCAATCCCACGTCAATGTTGCTGTAATTGGGTTGCGTGAACTACTACGCTAACCATGCCGAAACCTTCTCCGGAGAACCTGTGCCTTGCTGGCATGAGGTGACTGAACCGGCACCATTGATTGAAAAAACATGAGTTTGAATCCTAGCACAACTTCTGGGGAATGAAACTCCACTCCTTCAATAAATCTGGAAATTAGGGCTTGTGATGGTGAAACTACTGGACTATTGTAAAACTCATCTAGGTCACTAATGTCTTTTGCTTTACACACAGGTAATCTCACAACATTTAACAAATAGCTGAATGAGCCATTGGATCACCAAGGCATAGAAAGCTACAGATCAATGGGATGAATATAATGGGTACTTGCCAGTCCATGTGGACATAGTTGGCCAAGGGACTTATTTCCATGCTGTATGGTTCATTCAACCCTTTGAAAAGCCTCTGCAGTTCAAGGCCTAATATCCCGCCTCATCTCTTCATTCCTTCAGTACCCAAAAACCTATTAACGTTGTTTTGAATGAAGCAAATGATTGAACATGTACAGCCCTCCAGAGCAGAGAACACTAAAGATTCTCCACCTTTTGCATGAAGAAATACCTCTCCTTCTGAGTCCTAAATGACCTAGCCCTCATTCTGAATGGACACCCACAGGTAATTTTAATTTCTCTCTCAAGCAGGCTCAGAGCAATTTTCTGATTCATTTTTAAAGCACTTCTGCCTCATAATGGACAGAAAATGGTCAATATATCAAATTTTATCATTTTTCTTTAATCACAAGCTGCACAGAAAGTTAGAAAAGATATCATTAGTTCTTAATGACCTTTTTCAAAAGTGGAATGATTGTGGAATCTTTAATTCGACTGCACATTTGAACACTTGCCGTCAATAGAGTGGGAACAGAACAATGACAACTCAGTGAAGACTTCTGATCCATTTGGGCTGATCTTTGTAAGTCGAGCAGCTGTGCCTCAGTGGGTAAAGCTTTTACTTCAGATCTGAAGGCTCTGGATTAAATACTGCTCTGGAGACTGAGTGCAAACATCAGTTCTGATGTAGTGTTGCATTGTTGGACTTGAATGGGATGTTCCACTGAGGCCTGCTCTCTGAGATACAAAGTTATGTGATTTTCTTTACAGCCGAACAAGGGTCCCTGATGCCTCACAAGGTGGGTGGTAAGCCCTCATTCCAAATAATTGAAAGAGTTGTATCTTTATCCAGTTGTTGATTGTGGAAGTATAAATTGGCTGTTATATTTCCAAGATTACAACAGTGATGAGACTTCAAATGTATCCATTGCCTGTAAGATAATTTGGGATGTTCCAGACAATTAGTGAAGGTTGTTACCAAAGTGCAGGTCTTTGTAAAGAGGTTTCCTTGTATTGAATCGCTTATTGTCATGTTCAGTTTACCTGGATATAGTGAAAAACATCGTTTTGTATGCTAACTTATTCTTAAGTATAGCAGGTAGTGCAAGAATAAAACAAAAGGGCACAGTTCAGTGGTTTTCAAACGTTTCCTTTCCACTCACATACCACCTTAAGTATTCCCTACGCCGGGGTGGCCAAACCGCAGCTCGTGAGCCACATGTGGCTCTTTGACCTTTAATATGAGGCCCACTGCCAGTCTCTCCCCCTCGCCCGCCCAACTCATGCTGCCAGTCTCTGCCCCTCGCCTGCCCGACTCGTGCTGCTGGTCTCTCCCCCTCGCCCACCCAACTCATGTCTTTAATAGTTTGATTTGTAGCATTGTAGTTTAGTCATTAAAAAATATGATTATAAATAAGACTAATTTGGTAAGGTGGAAATATGATTAAAATATCTCTTTTTTGTTTTTTTTTACATTTTTGTGTCTTGTGATTACTAAAAACTAATACAAATGAACAGTTTAAACACTGCATGCATGAATAAATATTATTGCATTTAATATGCATTTCTTAAAATTTATATAACATTTTTGTTACAAAATGTGAATGTAACAATAAAAACGTATATGTGAATTTTGTTCTTGTCCTGCGGCTCTCAAGGATCTGAGTTTTATCGTTTGTGGCTCTTACATTAAGCAAGTTTGGCCACCCCTGCCTGATGCCATAGGGTGCTCTGTGATTAATAAGGGATTGCTTAGAGTGGTATCTAAATAGGAAAAAAAAGTTTGAAAACTACTGTTTTAATCATACCTAATTGACTCATAATTGTTTCACAATTCCAAAGGAAATAGGCCAATGACAATATTTCTCAACCAAAATATTTCAGTAACAATTGGGTCTAGAGCAATGCTTCTCAACCTTCTTCCCACATCAGTTCTCCCATCTAAACACTGACACACTAGAGGCAATGAATCTACCAACCCACATTTCTTTGGGATGTAGGAGGAAAGTGCAATCCCCAGGGCACATCCAAAAGTTTCAGGGTGAACGTGCAAACTCCACACTGACAGCTCTGGACATCAGGATTGAATCTGAGTCACTGAAGCTCTAAGGAGGCAGCTCCACTCACAGCACCATTGTGCTACCATTTCATTTTGTTTCATGATTTACCCTTTTCCAAGTACAGAAGCACACTGCTCTTTTTACATCTTTCATTCCCTCTAAAGAGTTCTGCTGGAGACACAACATTTCCACTCTTACCCCATCAGTTAACCCTGCAATCTCTCATCTTTGAAAGGGCTTTCTCTGGACCCTCCCTTGTTTCTCACATATCCTTCCAAAAGAGGAGACCATTTCAGCCCGTTGAGTCCACATGTCTCATGAAGCAAGGTTGACAGAGTGAGGACTTTTCTCTCTGGGAGTGACCGGGGAGGAGAGGTGACCTCGTAGAGGTATATATAAGATTATGAGGAATACAGGTAGGGTAGACAGCCAGCATGGGGTGACCATAGCAAATACCAGAGGACATCCATTTCAGTTGAGTGGAGGAAGGTTTCGGGGGATGATTGAGGTAGGTTTTTTTAAACATGGTGGGGACTGTGCTTCCCCTCTGACTGTATCCTCACGACAGATCGGAATCCGCATGCTGGATCTGCCCTCAGAGGTTTTATGGAGATAGGTTTAGCAATGTAAGGGCAGAGAATATCTACCTTTACCCTTGCCAGGGTGGTGGTGGAAGCTGGCACAATAGAGACATTTAAAAAAACTCTTTGACAGGCACACATAAAATAAATGGGAGTTGTGAGCTGTGAGGAAGGCAAGGGTTAAATTGATCATGGAATAGGTTTACATGAGTCGGCACAATATCTTGGACCAAAGGGCCTGCACTGTGCCGCACTGTTCCATGTTCTTTCCACCTAGAAAAATGCATAAGGGAGGACCCAGATTTTGGCTTTGATAAAGGATCATTTGGACAGTGTGGTCAATGAGGCGCACAGTGTGTGCCTTTGGACAAGTTGCATTTGAGTCAGGTGACACTGGAAAACCATGCAAACTGCAGATGGAACTAAAACACTGATAAAGCATATTCTTTGAAACTCAAAGCTCTTTATATGGAGCAATGCCATATTGAAGCCAGCTCAACGAGGAAAAAAAAGGCAGACTTATTTTTATGGAGAAGGCGTATAAGGCTGCTCCAGCATTGCTTTTATGTAGAGCAGTATCAGGAGCCATCCTCCAGAGCTGAGGGAAGCAGGGTGAGTGGTGTAGTAGTGCTGACCGTCAGTGTGAGGTCAAACATACGTGCCAAACAATGGCTGACTTTGTTACCCATAATCCCCCATGCAGCTGGAACTACTCTGGAAAACACAGTGGTTCCAGCTGTATGGGGGATTATGGGTAACGAAAAAGGCCATTGATCCCGCATTAAAACACAAGAGGCTCACCCCGCAAGGCTCTGCTGTACCCTTGTCTGCCTCCTTCTGGCCTGGCTCAGTGAAGGAGCAAGGAGCGGAGGAGGAATGGGAAGAGGACATTTCTGGGTGGCAGGAGTGAGCCCTAATCTCAGCACCAATCACCATAGATGTAAGGGCAGAGAATATCTACCTTTACCCTCACTTATTTCTTCACTATAAAAAGGCCTAATGTTAATTAGAACTATCTAGTTTAATATGAGTAAAAAGCCATTGAAGAGAATGGAACTGGAACTACAAGGATCATTCCTGCCACAAACCTTTCTCAAATTATAAAGGGCATTGTCTATTGTATATTAATCTGCACTCATTCTACATGCTTGATGCTTAACTGTAATTAAACCAAATGTTCCCCATTTCTCCTGTTAGCATCCGGTACACTCAGAATAAACAACTACAAGTGATTTTGCATGGCTGTGGATTATCGAAAAATAGTTAACCCCATAAAAGAAGCAGTAAAATCAGAGTAATGACACTGAGGGGGGAAATGGAACTGAATTATAATTCGTTGATAAAGTCAGGGGTAATTAAAAAATTAATTACCAAGAGCATAAGATTATCGTTAAGAAAGTAACTGTAATTATTTCCCTTAAATTATGTATAGATTCTTTTGATAATTCTCTCAAGTCTCCATGCAAAGTTCATCAGCACATTTGATCTTCAAAAATACATAATATAAATGATTTAAGTGCCTGGTGCTTCTGCATCATGAATGCAAATCGGATGGTAAACTGTAATGCACTTGTTTCCATCCTTAACAAAAGATCTAGCATCAATTGACATTTAATTAACATTCTAGAGTTTTGAAGTACCTTTTAATTTTTCAGCATCTTAATGAGACTTTCAAACTCAGGTCGATCAAGCAAAATAAGAAATAGGCCATTCAGCCCCTCCATCCCCTGTACCATCTGGCAAGATCATAGCTGAGCCACTTCTCAAACTCCTGCCCAATTCCCATTCCACTCGACTCCTTTCTATCTGAAATCTATTGCTTTTTGTCTTGCATAAAATAAATGCGCATTTGCCCCCCTCTGAGACAGAGCATTCCAAAGATTCGTGAGTCTTTATATAATGAAATTTCTCTCAAATCATCTTACTTCAAAACTGTTACCATCTCCACTCCCTTCCACTTCAGTTCTACCCTCCTCAGATTGAGAGAAATCCTTCCACATCTCTCCTTCCTTTTTAAGAATATTGTTCTTTCAGTTGAATCATCTTCTATTCTTCCAAAGACTACAGACTGGAAGCCCAGACTGGTTATTCTCTCTTCACATGACCAAACTCCATTTTATCATGTTAAAGATGCCTTATAAATGCACCTTGACCCCATTGTGTGCAATGTACTCTGCATGGTCACATTGACCACCTCTCACTGCCTGACAGCTTGATGGCAAAGTTTATGGTCATATACATTGTACAATGTACATCTGCACCAAGATTTTAAATGTTTTTAATTTTCAAGATGCAGCAGGGCAAAGGGTCCTTCCTGCCTATGAGCCCCTGCCACCCAAATACTCCAATTAGCCTGAAAACCTCATATGTTTTTGTAAGGTGGGAGTAAATCAGAGCACCCAGAGGAAATCCACTCAGACATAGGGCGAATGTACAATCTCCTTGCAGACAGCACCAGAATTGAACCTAGATCACTGGCATGGCGCCAACCCCTACACTCACCACGACACCTTTGCTACCTACTTGCTCCAGCTGAACAGGTTCTCAGAAAGAAAAACTACAGCAGTAAACTAATTGAATTTAATTAAAAGAGACAATAAACACACATGATAAATAATAAATATTCCTGGTGCAAAAATGTGACTTGCAATAGTGCTATCAGTCTTTTTGAGCTGTCAGAACAGACTATGATTAGTGTACCAATGGGAGGCTTGCTCATTTACCACTGTGTCAGGCCTCTGCTCAGAAACCTTGCCATAGAGATTCCATACAGATTAGGGAGGTCCTTCCACCTTGAACATCTACTTTATAAAATGTTGATTAATAAAGCATCCTCCAGAAGGAATGGCTGACCACAATTCCTCGATTTCTAAAGCAGATGAGATCTTCAAGAGAAATGACTAAGCAAATCTTTGTTAATTGGAAATTAGGGGGTTGACACGGTGGTGGATCTCATTGAGCTGCTGCCTCACGGTTCCAATGAACTGTGTTCAATCTTGGCCTCAGGTCCCTGCCTATGTGGAGTTTGCAGAATTTTCCCTGTGACTTCCTCAAGGCTGGTTCCAGCCTGACACATTGACCATGCCTTTTTCTCCCACTCACGCTGCTGTGCCTGTTAAGCTCCTCCTGTGTGTTGGTCCAGATACCAGCGCCAAAGTCTCCTGCATGCTTCTATTTAACCAGAACCTTTTAAAACTGTCATGTGGAACCTAATGACCTAAACTCAAGCAATCTTCCAATTAAATTAGAGTTCCAGCAACAAATGGAGCTTGGTTCAGTACAAAAAATTGCTGGAAAACTCAGCAGGTCACACAGCATCAATAGGATTCCTGATGAAGGGCACAGGCCCAAAGCAACGACTTCCTTTTACTTCCAAGGGATGCTTTGTGAACTGCTGAGTTTCTCCAGCAATTTTATTTGTACTGCGTCCAACCCCAGCTTCTGCAGATTTACTTTCTCAACTCTAAATGGAAGTTAGTTATATGGTTCAAGCTTTGCACATTAAATCCTCCCAATCACTTCAGATCCAAAGTCTTTTGCTATGATTGACAGGTTATTATCCTATCAGCTCCATTCTGCCCAAGATGTCACTCTAGCAGCCTTAGCTTAAGAGGGTCCTTATTGTCTCAGAATGTTTCACAATGCTTAGATAGATTACCAGCTAATCTCAACCTTTTTTATTTGGCTATGACCCCCCTTAGGACTCTGCTCAAGATTAATTTAGAACCTTGTCCGTTAATTGCTCTGTTTGGTTTTTCTTGTGACCCAGATAAACCTATGTCGGTATCTCAGGAAAAACTTTTCGCTTTTGCCACGTTGATAGCCAGACGAGCAATCTTACTGAAATAGAAAGATGATTTATCCCCTACTCATACACAGTGGCTATATGACATAATGTCCTAGTTAAGTTTGGTGAAAATTAGATATAATATTAAAGATACAAATTTTCAATTTATAAAGTTCTGGGGCCCGTTTTTACAATTTTGTTATACCAGGTACACATTCCTTTATCCAGACATCTAAAATCTGGAAAGCTCCAAAAAACAGCATTTTTTTTTCCTGGTACAGCGGAGGGAGAAAGAGAAAGAGACAGCAGCGTGACTAGGTTGGGCGGGGCGGGGGGGGGGGGAGATGGCAGCGCGACTCAGGAGAGCGAGGGGGAGAGACATGGCAGTGCGACTCGGGTGGGCGGGGTGGAGAGAGATGGCAGCACGACTCTCAGGCGGGCAAGAGGGGAGAGAGATGGCAGTGCAATTCGGGCAGGCGGAATGGGAAAGAGATGGCAGTGTGACTCGGGCCGGCGGGGGGAGAGAGATGCCAGCACGACTGGAAGGGGGTGGATACGGCAGCACAATTCGGGTGGGCTTAATTCTGGGGCAGCTGGCTTTTGTTCTGAAATCCAGAAAAATCCGAAATTCAGAACACACTGTCCCCGAAGGGTTCCAGATAAAGAATTGTGTACCTGTAATTAGAGGAATTAAGAATTATCGTGTGCTCCAGAGATTCACTGTCTGATATTTGGGGTCACCGTTAGATCCACATTTTCATTTTTATTTATTATATAAGGTAACATTGATTAGTCAAAGAGGGTAGATTTGATGAGTTTTAGTTTTTTCCACTTTTTCTGGCTTAACTCAGTAAACGGGTTTAACATGGTTTTACAGATCAAATCAAATGATTGTTTCTTATGTTTATTAAGGAATTCTTGACTTGGCTTCATCTACATTTTTTCTTTTTTTGCGTGCTTATGTGTATACAAATGATTTGTGCTTCTTTTTTAAAAACTGAATGTAAGCTTATACATTAAACTGAGTAAAAATATTTTAAAATGAAAGTAAGGTCGACATAAAGAACATAAGGACCGTGGCCCTGGTTGAGGATGGCTGGATTAGATTGTACATCTGCTGAACAATAGTTGCTGAGCTTACAGCGTCTGGCAGACTCGTGGGTGAGCTTCAGTCGGTAGACGGACAGACGGTTGGGACCACCACACACATTGCTCTTTTCTCCTTTGCACTCCATGCTACACTCGGAGTCACTGGTGTTCCGAGCCTGGATCTTGTGTCCACAGTAACATTCAGCTCCAAACTCCAGGCCTGCAAATTGATAGCCCCTGGAGAGGCAAATAAAAGATGTTCAGAGAAGCCCAAGAACTGCAGATGCTAAAATATTGAGTGAACAAAGAGAACCTGGAAGGACTCAGTGGGTCAGGCAGTATCTGTGGAGAGAGATGGTCAGTCAACATTTCAAGTTGAGACACTTTATTAAAACATAATATAGGTCATAGAGGTTGTTTATACTTGGAACATTGCCAAGCCCAAGAACAGATCTATGACATCCGCTTTGAACATGATGCCAGGTTAAACTAAATCTCTCTGCCTGCACATGATCTATGTCCCTACATCTCCTTGATATATATGTGTCCATTACTAAAGTCAAATCCCAAATTAAACATCCAGACATGGAAGCAACTTGGAGATGGCGGGGAGAGCAAGGGAGTTCTGAGTTCACAATGTATTTTATGTGAAGAATGATGCACATTTCCTCATGGGAAGACCACAGTCAGTACACATTGGAAATAATGTCTCCTCCTCACTGATCATCAACACAGACGCACCCCAAGGATGCGTGCTTAACCCACTGCTCTACTCATTTTACACCCATGACTGTGAGGCCAGGCACAGTTCCAATGCCATCTATAAGTTTGCCGATGACACCACATTTATCAGTAGAATCACAAACAGCAATGAGGAAGTGTACAGGAGAGAGATAGATCAGCTCATTGAATGGTGTAATGACAACAATCTTGAGCTCACTAACAGCAAAACCTAGGAGATGATTGTGGACCAGGAAGAAGTCAGGGGAATACGATCCAGTCCTCATTGAGGGCTCAGTAGTGGAGAGGGTCAAGAACTTCAAATTCATGGATGTCTACATCTCTGTCCAGGAGCTTCCACATTGATGGAATCACAAAAAAGGCTCGCCAGCACCTATACTTCGTGAGGTGTCTGAGGAGATTCAATATGTCATCAAAGATTCTCAAAAACTTCTACAGGTGTTCTGTGGAGAGCATTAACTAGGTGGGCATTAACTAAATGGGCCAAAGGACCTGTTTCTATTCTGTTGTGTTCAATGGTTCTAACTCCTTCCTCTTTGGTAGTTGTGGAGAAGCTGCACTTCAAGACTCACTTTGTCAAGGGCAATTTGGATGGGCAATAGATGTGGTCCTTGCCAGCCATGCCCACATCCTGGTTTGTTAGGGTTCTGCCCTCTTGCTCTTGCCTTGTCCCCTCGTAGAGATTTTCTCTCCAATAACTAAGCACCAGCCACTCTTGTGGATAGCACACAGGCCTTGGGGTGGAAAATACATACATGCAATATTATTAGTTACTATTGAGATGAGATGGACTGAAAGAAAATAATAGATCAAATTCCATCACCCTACCTTTCAGCACAGTTGTCCTGGCAACGAAATATGGTCATCTTTCTGTAGTCAAAAAATGCCATTCCTCTTAATGCCCTCTGTTTGGTGCTGTCGAAATAACAGCCAATATATTTTGCTGGGAGAGAGAGAGAGTAAATAATCTAAATAAAACCTCCAATCACAATATGAAGATTCATTTCACAAGATATAGACTGGGGTTAAATATTCCGTCAGGTACTTCACAATAAATCTTCTGTTTACAAACTGTCATTTTACAGCCAATTTGACTGGTCTGCACCTGAATATGGACAATTTAATTAGCCAATGGTACAGGGGACAGTTGTGAAAATTGTAGGGGGCTTGTTCGTCTGAACTATTGAAGAAAATGTGCTACCATTCAGCTTGCCAGGAACTGCTCAACAAAAAGTCAAAAAGCAGGATCAGGTCAGGTTGCATGATCTCCTGCCTTCCAGGAAGTTCTGGACTTTCCAGGGATTCCAGGGCTCCACTGAGGATGATGTCGGGGGAATCAAAAGAGGATAATGGGCTGCAACTTCTACTCTTTTTTAATTTTTAAAATTTTTTCACACTATGAACTATATTAATTAAAATACACACAAACATTTCCCTCTTGAATATACACAGTGGCATTTTCTCCCCTTTTTTCCCCCTCCCTCCTTCCCACCCCCCCAATCCATTAAACATTCAACATAAACAATACAATAAACCCATTAAACAATGTCATCACACAATGAAAATAAACAAGAAAATTGTGTCATCTACTTTTACACACTGGGTCAGTTCATTTCATCTTCTTCTCATTCTATCATTTTAGGGGGTGGAGGTCCCCGGTAGGCCCTCTCTGTTGTGTTCCATGTACGGATCCCAAATTTGTTCAAATAATGTGACTTTATTTTTTAAATTATATGTTATTTTTTCCAATGGAACATTTATTCATTTCTATGTACCATTGCTGTACTCTCAGGCTCTCTTCTGATTTCCAGGTTGACATTATACATTTTTTTGCTTCAGCTAAGGCTATCATAATAAATCTTTTTTGCGCTTCATCCAGTTTGAGGCCTAATTCTTTACTTCTTATATTACTTAGAAGGAATATCTCCGGATTTTTTGGTTTGTTGCTTTTTGTGATTTTATTTAATACCTGATTTAATCTTCCCAAAACTTTTTCACTTTCTCACATGTCCAAATTGCATGTACTGTCGTTTCCTTTTCCTTCTTACAGTGAAAACATCTATCTGATAATGTTGGATCCCATTTTTTTAACTTTTGGGGCATGATATGTAGCCTGTGTAACCAATTATATTGAATCATCTGTAACCTTGTATTTATTATATTTTTCATAGTTCCAGAGCATAACTTTTCCCATATTTCATTTTTTATCTTTATGTTTAAATCTTTTTCCCACTTTTGTTTGGGTTTACACCTTCCACTCTGAGGTCACTTGTTGCCTGTCCTTGGACCACATTGTTTCTTCCAACATGATCTAGAAAGTGGTCTACTGCAAGAAGGCAAGAATTCAGCTATTGAGCATGCCTGCTAAGAGAGTGAAAGATCACCAAGGGTTGAGAGGAGATTTGTTAGAAAGGGGCAAACCCTTTACTCATGTGCATCTACCTTGGACAGTGGGGGCGTGATGCAAAGCTTGTGACTAAGGTGCCAAACTGTGCCTGGATTGTCCTCGAGCAATGGGCAATCATTGAATATCAAATGCAGCTGGTTAGATTCCCTTCTCTTGGAAAGATTCAATGTTGGTAATTTTTGTGATATGAATGTTATTTTTGACTTGTAAGCTGAATGTTTTCTCAATCTTGCTTTCTGTGGAATGTTATCTAGATCTTGACCATTGGTGAAAAGCTTTTGAGCTACATCCATTATAAAGTACACATATTATTAAAGTATAAAATGTGAGAAAATAGGAATAGCATAGACACTGTGGGCCCAAGTGCAGTACAACTCTGTGACTCTGTGTAACAGAAAGGTGAAAAGACAGAACTCGTTTGGTAACTAACCCAGAACACTGCAACATCCTTGAGGATATCTAAAAGCATGCAAGCTACCAGAAGATGAGATGACACAAAACTAGCCTCTTCTATGTATTTCAATTGTCTCCCAAAATGTCATGTGTCTATTCCCTGCAGTGTGTTTTAGAAATCCTAAGAATTTCAGTGGGTTATGAGATAACTAAAGTAGAAAAAGACTGTACATTCATAATTTAAAAAGACTGTGTAGTTAACTCAGACTGAGTGAGTCCTGAATCCTAGGGCTCACCATACACAGATCCCTGATGGGCGGTAAATTAGGTTCTCCTGATTCTCAAGGAGTATGATGTGTAGGAAACTGGAGTTCTTCCAAAAGGCACATAACAATCACAGTGAGGACACTTGTGTACACAATGACCTATTTATATGAAACCATTACATAAACAAGCACGTGTTAATTCTGTTTTAATGCTAATTTCATGTGTGAGGCTAAAGGGGATTTTATTCATAAATTAAAGATTAAAATTGAGGAACGTGCTGACAAATGGAAAAGATTAGCAGATAAACCACTCATTCAAACATGTCGACAGGATGGCTTATGTTTTTAATTTTCTTTATATTGCTGAGCAGCTTAGATCAAATTCACAGCAATGTTCCAAAATTAAGGTAGCGTTATTGAGTTTGTGTGCCTCCTGGGCTCTCACTGAAAAAGGTGTTGAAGAGTTCAATAGTTTCTAAGAAGGAATGGGCAGTGTACCATTTAGTTAAGTTCTGTTAAAGTGGGTATTAAAAAAAACCAAACTGATTAATGCCAGACCCCCAAACTCTCAGAACTTTTGAAGGCCTTGTGGAAACACACAAAATTGATAAAGTAGATGCTATTGCAGAAACATTTAAAAGACATTTAGACAGGCACATGGATAGGAAAGGTTCAAAGGGATATGAATCAAATGTGCATAAATGTGAATAGCTCAGGTACTCACCTTAGCGTGGCAGAGTTGGGGTATAGGGCTTTTTGACACATGCAGCCAAATATTTAGGGCACACTGTAGTGAAAGAGTGCTAGTGATCCTCCTGACCACTAGAGGAAGTTGAAGACTAGTGGGTGGCAGCTTTAGTTGGATTCAAGATGGATGCCTCTACATGATCACCAATTTTATAGCTAATACATTATAGTGTTTAAAAAGAACCCAAGTTTCTTTATTACAATAAAAGAAACATTGCACATAGTTTTAGCATAAAGTCTCAGTCTTTTGACACTGAAATGAGAAGGACATGTTTTCACTCAAAAAGTTGAGAATAGGAGTCACGTGATGGAGTAGTGGCCGGACGGTGAACTCCAGCTCTCTCCAGAAAAGTCGGGAAAAACAAAGGAAAACACAAAGGCACAGAAATAAAAGTTAAAGAAAAGTGAGTATAAAGGTGGAAAGAAGATGGCGACAAAAAAAGAAAAATCGAAATCAACGGTAAGAAGAGAGGAAGAGAAGACAACGGAGGAAGAAGGAGAAGGCCTTACCTGTTTGAAGAGGCCCGCGGTGGAGAGAGAAACCCACTCCCTCAGGTCGGTAGAAATTGGACTACAAAAATGGCTCGCTGAGCCGAGCAAAAGTGCGCAACTGCGCATGCACGACTCCTCGCGCATGCGCGATGCGCATGAAAAGAAACACACCGACGGGAGGGGGACCAGCTGGGGAGTCGATCTCCACAGCCGGCAACGACAGCTGCAGAACACCTGCAGCAAGAAGAGAACACAAAAGACAATGGAAACAAGAAAGAAGAGAAGAAAAGGGCAACAAGAAACAACAGATGGCCAACCCAGAGGAAGAAGAAGAGGAAGAGGAAGAGTACAGTGAAATAGAAGAAGAAGGGAAAGGCAAGATAAAGGTTTTACTTTCTCTTATTAAAGGATACATGGAGTCATTTAAAGAATGGCAAACACAGGAATTTAATGATTTAAGAAGAAGAATAAACAACACAGAAGAGAAAATGAATAAAATAGATATGACCTTAACAGAAATGGGAAAGAAAATGGACAAGATGGAAGAGCGGGCAGTAGCAGCAGAAATGGAGGTAGAGGACTTAAAAAAGAAATTAGAGGAATCTAATAAAAAAGCTATATAGACACAAGAACTGTTAGCTCAAAAAATAGATATAATGGAAAATTATAACAGAAGAAATAACATAAAGATAGTGGGCCTTAAGGAAGATGAAGAAGGCAAGAATATGAGGGAGTTTATAAAAGATTGGATCCCTAGGATCCTAGGATGTCCAGAACTACAGCAAGAAATGGAAATAGAAAGGGCACATAGAGCATTGGCCTTTAAACCACAACCACAACAAAAACCAAGATCTATTTTAGTAAAATTCCTAAGATATACTACAAGAGAAAAGGTACTGGGGAAGACAATGGAAAAAGTAAGAGAGGGCAACAAGCCACTGGAGTATAAAGGGCAAAAAATCTTCATTTGTCCAGATATAAGTTTTGAACTCCTAAAGAAGAGAAAGGAGTTCAATACAGCAAAGGCGATTTTATGGAAGAAAGGGTATAAATTTATACTAAAGCATCCAGCGGTATTGAAAATATTTATTCCAGGACAACAAAACAGACTATTCTCGGATCCAGAAGACGCACGAAAATTTGCAGAACAATTACAAAATAGACTGAGGGATGAAGACGTGTAATGAGAGTAAAAATGATCACGATTGATATGTATGTGGGTAAAGAGGTATAAGAGTGTATAGGTATAATGTGCATACGTGAATGTATCTGTACTTAGAGGAAAATATAGATAGTATAGACAAGAATTAATAAGGGAAGGTAATGGAATAGAGAGAATAAGGAGGGAATTAAAAGAGTGACCTTTGTTACATATGAAAAGTGAAATCTTTTCTGGGGGGGCTGGGTGGGGGGGAATAGCGGTCACTGAAAAATCAGTTGACGCTTGCGAGTGAATTCGCAAACCCAAATGGAGAGGGGAGATGTGGTTGTCCGACAAGGGATAAAGGACAACTCAGGAGGGGAAGGGGAGATTGGGGCTAAAGAAGGTATAAATAGGAGAATAAGTAAAATGTTTGATGTTTTAGGAATGTTGTCTTATAAAGGGTTTAAAATAAGAAAACAGAAATGGAAAAGGAGGAAAGGTAATGACGGAAAAACGGAAAGGGAAGATAAACAAAGTATAAAGTATACGTTGAACTATATGACTTTAAATATTAATTGAATACATAACCAAATTAAAAGGAAGAAACTACTAAATTTACTGAAAAAAGAAAAAAATTGATATAGCATTTGTCCAAGAAACACAATTAACTGAATTGGAGCACAAGAAATTAAAGAGAGATTGGGTAGGACATGTAACAGCAGCATAATTCAAAAGCAAGAGGAGTGGCTATATTAATTAGTAAAAATGTGCCATTTAAAATAGAAGAGGAAATAATAGATCCAGCAGGGAGATATGTTATGATAAAATGTCAGATATATTCGGAGTTTTGGAATCTACTTAATGTATATTCACCTGATGAAGAAGATCAAAAGTTTATGCAAGATATCTTTTTGAAGGTAGCTAATATGCAAGGGAACATACTAATAGGAGGGGATTTCAACCTGAATTTGGATTCAAATATGGATAAAACTGGGAAAAAATTAACAGAAAGAACAAAGTAACCAAATTTATAATTAAATCAATGCAAGAAATGCAACTTTTGGATATATGGAGGAAACAAACCCAAAAGAAAAGGAATATTCATATTACTCGGCTAGACATAAAACATACTCAAGAATAGACCTATTTTTGTTATCAGCTAGTATGCAAGATAGAGTAAGAAAAACAGAATATAAAGCTAGAATACTATCAGACCATTCACCCTTAATATTGACAGTAAAGCTAGAGGACATCCCTCCAAGAATGTATAGATGGAGATTAAATCCTATGCTACTTAAAAGGCAGGATTTTAGAGAATTTATTGAAAAACAATTAAAAATGTATTTTGAAATAAATACGGAATCAGTGGAAGATAAGTTTATACTATGGGATGCAATGAAAGCATTAATTAGAGGGCAAATAATAAGTTATGTAACCAAGATGAAGAAGGACTATAATCAGGAAACAGAGCAGTTGGAAAGGGAAATAGTAAATATAGAAAAAAAATTAGCAATGAAGGAAGATACAACTAAAAGAAGAGAATTGGCAGATAAAAAAATAAAATATGAAACATTACAAACATATAAGGTAGAGAAGAATATAATGAAGACAAAACAGAAATATTATGAACTGGGTGAAAAAACGCACAAAATCCTAGCATGGCAGCTTAACACAGAACAAGCTAAGAAAATGGTATTGGCATCAAGGAAAAAAGACAAACAAATTACATATAATCCAAAAGAAATAAAGGAATACTTTAGAGAATTCTATGAACAATTATACTGAACTGAAAACGAAGGGAAAGAAGGGAAAATAGATGAATTTTTGACTAAAATTGAACTACCAAAACTACAAATAGAGGAACAAAATAAATTAACAGAACCATTTGGAACAGTAGAAATACAAGAGATAATAAAAAAATTACCAAATAATAAGACACCAGGAGAGGATGGATTTCCAATAGAATTCTACAAAACATTTAAAGACTTATTAATTCCGCCCCTCCTGGATGTAATCAACCAGATTGATGAAACACAAAGCTTACCAGATTCATGTAAAACAGCAATAATTACAGTAATACTAAAACAAGGGAAAGATCCACTCTCACCAGCGTCATATAGACCAATATCTTTGCTAAACACAGATTATAAGCTAATAGCTAAACTATTAGCAAACAGATTAGCAGAGCAGGTACCGAAAATGGTAAATTTAGACCAAACTGGATTTATCAAAAAAAGACGCACAACAGACAATATTTGTAAATTTATTAACTTAATTCATGCAGTAGAAGGAAATAAAGCACCTGCTTTAGACGCAGAGAAGGCCTTTGACAGAGTAGAATGGAATTATTTGTTCAAAGTATTGCAAAAATTCAGTTTACCGGAGAAGTATATTAATTGGATTAAAGCATTATATAAGGGACCGTTAGCGAAAGTGACAGTAAATGGACATGTATCAAAGCAATTTAACTTAAGCAGGTCAACGCAGCAGGGATGCTCACTATCACCTTTATTGTTTGCGTTAGCTATAGAACCACTAGCAGAATTGATAAGAATAGATAATAATATAAAAGGAATAAAAATAAAAGACAAGGAATATAAAATCAGTCTATTTGCGGTGATGTTATAGTGTACTTAACAGAACCAGAACTATCAATAAAAGAATTATATAAGAAATTGAAGGAATATGGAGAAGTGTCGGGTTACAAGATAAATGTAAATAAAAGTGAAGCAATGCCTATGAATAATGCGGATTTCTCAAAATTTAAGAAGGAATCTCCATTTAGATGGCAAATGCAGGCAATAAGATACCTAGGTGTACAAATAAACAAAAATCTCGGCCAATTATATAAACTCAATTATTATCCACTAATGAAAAAAATTACAGGACAATTTAGAGCATTGGAAAGATTTACCACTAACACTAATAGGAAGGATAAACTGTATTAAAATGAACATTTTTCCAAGGATATTATACTTATTTCAGGCATTGCCAATACAACTGACAGAAAAATTCTTCAAAGAGTTAAAGAAAATAATAAGGAAATTTTTATGGAGAGGGGGGAAACCGAGGATAGCACTAGATAAATTAACAGAATGGTATAAACAAGGAGGCTTACAATTGCCAAACTTTAAAAATTATTATAGAGCCGCACAATTAAGATACCTATCAGATTTTTATCAAACAAGGGAAAAACCAGACTGGACGAGATTAGAATTAGGTAAAATAGGGGAAAAGATACCTGAACACATATTATATAAATGGGATGAAAAATTGGTACAACATAGAACTTCTCCAGTATTACATCATCTCCTCAATATTTGGAAGAAGATTCATGTAGAAAGAAATAAAACAAATTATCAATTACCAAAACTAATATTGACGCAAAATAAGTTACTCCCTTTTACAATAGATAACCTTTCCTTTAGAGAATGGGAAAAAAAAGGGATTAAAAGAATAGAAAATTGTTTTTCAGGAAGTAGATTCTTATCCTTTGAACAAATGAGAGATAAGTACAATATAACTGGAGATACAGCGCTGGCATATTACCAACTGAGATCCTACTTGAAGGATAAATTAGGAAGCAATTTGAGTTTGCCAGAGGGAAGTAACCTTGAATATGTGATTACAGATACAATGTTAATCAAAAGATTTATAACAAATATGTATATTAAACTGCAAGAAAAGGAGAATGAGGAAACAAATGGTAAAACTAAACAAAAATGGGAACAAGATTTAAATATAAAGATAAAAAAGGAAACATGGGAGAAATTATGTTCTGGAACGATGAGAAATACAATAAATACGAGGCTACGTATGATACAATATAACTGGTTACACAGACTATACATTACACCTCAAAAGTTAAATAAATGGGACCCAACAGTATCTGATAGATGTTTTCGATGTAAAAAAAAAATGGGAACAACAATTCATGCAATCTGGACATGTGAGAGAGTAGAAAAATTTTGGGAAGATCTCAATCAGATATTAAATAAAATAACAGAAAACAATATACCAAAGAATCCAGAGATCTTTCTCCTAAGTAACATAAAAAACAAAGAATTTGGAATTGATTTGGAGGATGCACAAAAAAGATTTGTTAAGATAGCTCTAGCCGTAGCAAAAAAATGTATTATGTCAACCTGGAAATTGGAAGATAATTTGAAAATACAACAATGGTATATAGAAATGAATAAATGTATTCCATTAGAAAAAATAACATATAGTTTAAGAAATAATATTGAAATATTCAAACAAATATGGGAGCCTTACATTAAATACAATAGCGAAAACCTACCGGGGACAAACATTACCTAAGTTGATGGAAGGAGAAGGAAAGAAAAGAATGGACTCAGTAGAATTTCTGGTGTATTTTTGATGAATGACAACATTGTCTGACTGGTTTAATGTAACCTAGATTGTATATCTAAAATGGATGGGAGGGGGGGTGGGGGGGTGGCTTGGGAGGAGGGAGGGGGGGGGGAGAAAACGTCACTGTATATGTGTGCAAAAGAAAAAGTGTGTATCATGGCTAATGTGATTTATGGTGTGAAAAATAAAAAATAAAAAAAAATTTAAAAAAAATTGAGAATCCTTGGGATTCTCCATATCTGATGATTGTTAGTGCTCAGCAAAGACAAAATAGCTGCTTCTTGGCTACTGGATATAGAGGGGAAGTTGAATTTTAAAAAGCCAACATTTTGTTGTATGTAAAAACAGGGTCCAATGCCTGACTCCTGTTCCGACATTGGAAGTACCTTGATTTCAGCATGGGGAAATGGATGTTCTTTCTGTATTCCTTTGAGGAAAAGTGCCACACCCATTGACTCCCAGCAGCTACTGGTCCATGACTGTTCAAAGGGGACATGGAGTATTTGGGGATGGTGTTGAGAGTACAGGCAAAGGGAGTGCACAATGGCACTTCCATAAGCAAAGAAAACAATACATCACCTCCCAAGCTGAATGACCCCAATATCGGTGACTTGCAGCCAAAGGACTGGCTCATGGGAACTGGGATTCGAGAGGGTGCTGAGAGCAAGAAGGATCACGGGCGCAGAAGGCTTTCTGTTCAGGTCAAAAGTTTAGATCTGAAGTTCAGGTTGCTGATGGTTGGAACTGGAGTCTGTGGCATCTTGCAAGAGTGCTGGAGGTTAATCTATGGATATTCAGTATCCCTGAACGCACTCTCTTTTGCTTCTCTTTCTTCTATTATAAGAGGCATCGGGCCACGCTCGTGAAAACTTTGTTTGCTCTATGGCAGACAAAGGTTGAAGTATATCATGCATATTACATTTTTAATGTATTATTACATGACAATTAAAGGAACCTTTTAATCCATAATCCTCCATTTTTCTTATATCCATCTAGCAGACAAATCTTTTGAATGTCCCTATTGTCCAACCCTCCAGCAGCACCCTTGGCCAACCATTCCAGGCACCCACCACTCTATCTGACATCTCCCCTAAACATTTCTCCACCCACCTTATACTGATATCCCTCAGGATAAAGGTTCTGGCTATCCACCCTATCTAAGGCCCAGAGAAGAAAGACAAGGATGTGCTCATTGAGCTCAATCCCACAAAGTTGTATAATCCGAGTGCTTCACAACTTCAGTGACTCAGATTAATCCTGACCTCCAGTGCTGTCTGTGTGGTGTTTGCACATTCTCCTCGTGGCTCCATGGGTTTCTCCCAAGAATAGCAGTCTCCTCTCACAAACCAAAGTCAAAGATAAATGACTCTTTAGTTCAGGTAAGCAGCAAAAGAACAGAGTTTATTCTGGCTGTCCCAGATCCCCCCCACATCTCAAAGGTGAGCAAGATGATTGGCCATTGCAAATTGCTCCTAGTATATAGACAAAGGGGGGTGGGGTGGGGGGGGTGGTGGTGAGGGAGAGGGAGCTGAGGGGAATGTGGGGAGAATGAAATGGGTTAAGGTTGCTGGGTGTTTAATGATCAGTGCAGACCCTAGTGGCATGTCTCTGAAGAATCTTGGATGGTCTGTCTTTCATGGCTTTTTACTCATTAATGAGTGGGTAGTTATTGTGGTGCGCTATCGAACAGAAGCAAACTCACAAAACATAAAGTCTGTTCTACAGGCTTTATTCCATTTAAACCTTCAACACACTTGGTGTGACAATTCTGGTACAAGCTCTGAGACTGACTCCGAAAGGGCCGGATCCAGCTTATATCCCAGAGGCTGATTGGCAGCCAACCGGGTGGAGCTTGTCCATTCAGGTCGGCTGATTGGCAGCCGGCCAGGTGTTGCCCTGTCCACCCGTGTTCTTCTGCAGGTACAGAGGTCGCCCCCTGCAGTAGGCTGGTGGTGTACCACCACAGTTATGTCTGCTGGTCCTCATATATGAATGCCATTGCTCCAATGCCATATGTAAGTGCAATATCTCCTGTTACACGATCTCATGCATCCCAACAGAGCATTTAAACCACACAACACTTTTGTTAGTCCCTTGGTGAAAAGATTTCCTCCTGGAATTTAGGTATGAGAGGTTAAAAATAGACTTACAAGATGTAAGAGGAATTTCAGGTATTATTCTCTCATTCACAACAGTTTTCTCTCACAACCAACAATTACACTAAAGCTCTTTAAATTTAGACTTATCTATTTCCTATCCAGAACTAAATTGGGATATATTATGAGAAAGGGATAAATTGTTAATTACCTTATTGATAGGATTTGACATTTTAAAGAAATGTTAAATAAACAATTATGGATAGGTTTTTGATTTACATTATATGTTTAATTTGTGATATATAAATTATATGACCTGTTGTTTGTTTTATTAGATGACTTTGTAGGATTTATATGTTAAACTCAATAAAAATATTTGGCAAAAAAAAACTTTTTCTTTTTTAAGTACCTGTTTGGCTACTACATGTAAAAATTTTGGTGCATATATATATTGTATAGTGTACACGACAATAAACTTGTCGTCCCGCATCGGACTTGTCAGCCACAAACGAGCCTGCAGCTGACGTGGACTTTTTACCCCCTCCGTAAATCTTCGTCCGCGAAGCCAAGCCAAAGAAGAAAGAAAAGAAGATTATAAGTAATCCTTTCAAATGTTCTGTCCTCCACAGTTCAGGACTTGGAGTAAATCACTGCTGGAAATTCATTCATGCAGGAGTCATATGTGCAAACACTTGTGAGGAATATGGGACAGACACCGTATGAAGCAATAAACACCTTTGTTAGTGAAGCAAGACAAAGCCATTAATGTCCAGTGGTCAACCTTGCAGTAAGGATCTTAGATGGACTGCTTGGTGTTGTGTTGACATGCATGAGAGTTTTAACAGTGGTTAAATCAATGTGCACAAATGGGTTTGTGGAACATTATATCTAACTAAATTCCAGGATAGGTCTAAAGAAGATATACACCTCTTCCGATATTCCTCTGGTGTTCCTCAAAACAAAGGGGAATGAGAATTATCTGTCATATTTTGTTTTGCCACCATGAAAACTGGGTAAAGTGGAGGAGATAAAATAAAAGACATTTACCTCTTCAACAGCAATGAGATTGCACAATTTTGTAAGTTAATTGCCAGAGAGTTTGTTGGCACGTTGGCACATTTAACAAGTATAACTTTATTTTGAATCTACTTTTCCAACAATTGGAAATCTTCAACACTGAATGCATGAAAGTGCCATCTGTACAAAAATGATATGATGCCTATATATACTTAAAAATATGGAAACCATGTTTAGATATGATGGGTTTGGATATCTAATGTTTTCTCTTCTACACTCCACCACCACTTCTCTTTTGAGAAGTGGTTGAATCTTATCATGTTGATTTAATTCTACTCTTTAATTAATATCCTGTCTTTTTTTTTGGTGGGGTGGGGGAGGGGAGTTATCACAGTCGCTTTGCACATATATCTGTATTCTTCTTTCTTTCATACTTTTTTCTCTTTTTATGTACAGGAAAGCCATTTATATTTTATTCTATTTTTATAATTGTAAGTATCGTTTGGATACGATTTTATATTATATTGTACTGTACACAAAACTATAAATAATTAAACAAAAGATATACCTGCAACTCCCCTCTGGTTACAGGTCTGCAATCCAAAAAACAACCCTCTTCTACCAACTTCTTCCTTCTACTACCAAGCCAATTTTTATCCAAATGTCTATCAGACTGGCTTCCATGTGTTCTAATAGCTGACCATGCGGGACCTTGTCAAAGGCCTTGCTAAAATCGATATAGACAACATCTACCAGCCTGTCCTTATCATTTCTTCTGGTCATCTCTTCTAAAATCTCAAATGAACAAAGCCATGCTGACTTTCACCAACTAGTCCTGCCTTTCCAAATGTTAATAAATCCTGGTCTCAGAATCTCTGCCAAATACTTTCCGACCCCTAAGGAGTGTGGAGAACAATGATTTATATCTCACTTATATTTTAATGCTTTTGACTTATATCTCAAAGCTAAAGCTTTTGCTTTTAAAACAAGATGGCGGACAAGCCTTCAGTGTGTCATAAGATGGCTGAAAAGAGTTAGACAGCTGCAAATATTACCTTGCAATGCTTTGAGAATAGGCACTGATTGTTCAGACTCTGCCAGGACAGATATAATGAAAAGCAAAGATAAAATTAGCATAACATCATTCTATTTTGTCTTATGAATAGGAAACACCAAAAAGCCAGGAGTCAGGGCTGGGAAACCATTTTTTCATATCTAGAATGATGTAACATGAAGAGTGAGGGTCATTATGCCCTTTCCTCATTTGAAATTGTATAAATATAGAAGCAACCATTTATCTATATCTTTGAAGTAAGAGCTGAGACATCTCCTGACTCATCATCCTCACTTCCCACATACCAATTGAACATTTATAATAAAACATGCCGCTCTGAAGAGATACTTTTGCTGCGTGTTCTTTTGCAGTCTGGTTTCATTTTAGAGTCACGAGTTGACTTCCACACGTGTAGTTCGCAGGCCCTTCCAAAATAAAATCATACATCTGTAATGCTCTACTTCCCCAAACTTACCTGTACCTAACAAAGTAACTGGAGTGATGACAGCAGATGCTGGAAGTCGGCATCAAACACATACTGTTGGAGGAACTCCGTAGGTTGAGCAGCATTGGTGGGGATAAAGAGAATGGTCAATATTTTGGGCCAGAGCCCCTCATGAAATGCAGAGTGGGAGGGGAGAGGACACATTCCTCAGTACTGATGAAGAGTTTTGGCTCAAAACACTGACCATTATTTTTCTCCCACCAACTCGGCTCAACCTACTGAGTTCCTCCGGCAGATGGTGTTTGGCTTCAGATTCCAATGCTTGCAGTCCTATGTGTTTCAGCTTTGCTCAGACCATTCAATGGACTCACTATATCCAGCTGGAATATACTGTACCTCCTTCTTTCACCTGAACAGACCTTTAATATCCCTCATCCACAAGAGTCTCCATGCTGTGTGTCTAAATAAATAAAATAATTACAAGCCCAACAGGATTATGCTCCCTCTGACCTCTTCTCATCTCAGCTGATCTCTTATCTCATCCTGAACCAATCGTATTTGGGGATTCCTGAAAAGGGTGTGAAGCTATTCTTTGAAGTAATTATTTACAGCTATTCTTTGAATAATTAATGAAGGGCCCATTGCCCTGAGAACCGAAGTGGTTACAATTTATATTCTGATCAATCCTTTGTTACTCAGATTTAAATCCACTTGTTCAGCCCAAATCTAGTTGGTTCTTCGAAGGATTTTGCAAACACCATCTGAATATGCTGGTCTCCCCACAGACTAATTTCAAATTTCCATTGCTATAAACATGTTGAGCAAGAAGAAAAAGAAATTGCGAAGAAGTGCACAGAACAACATTTTAAAAAACCCATAAAGGAGTACTATTTACAAATTGTTTTGGATGTATGTGACTTTTCATGCTTGCTGTGAAATAGATTTGCAGATGAGATCGCACCCTAAAATGATATGATGTCTTAAGTTTTTCAAGCATGCTACAAGAATTTTCTGCAACATCTCAAAGGTTTGATCATGGTGATAAAAGCAGACATGTCTCCAGATTCTGCTCTCTGCTCAAGATCCTCCTCTCTGTGCACTTCATCTGTATCTTCCAAGGCAAGCAGCCAACACAATGAAGGACCCATCACACACCAACCGGACACACACTCCCTTCCATTGGGGAGAAGGCTCATAAGAATGAAATCGTGCACCAACAGACTTGCAGGCAGTTTCTACCCTACAGCCATCAGAATGAACCCCACCATGGTGCTCTTATGCTGATCCCCTTGTTTAGACTAATATTATGATTATATCTTCAATCGGTGATTACAGTCTTGTACTTCTGTTTTATGTGGCCCTATGAACGTTAGAGTTAACCTGTTTGCAGAAGAATCCTTCTCACTATACAAAATATAATGTGACAAATCAATGTGAACAACTTAAAGCTTGGATAGAGATATTTGTTCCATGTGTGTGAAAATATTCAATGGGTTTCAGCTCATAACGCAATACACAGATGTGCTGGAGAAACTCAGCCGGTCATGCTGTTTCTCCAGAATGTTTGTGTGTTGCCACAACTGACTGAGTTTCTCCAGCACATTTGTGTATTATACTCAAACCTGGCATCTGCAGACCTTGTTTACCTTCATTCACCTCGTCATGGTCTTTCCATGGGTGCCTTTCATTAGAATTGCTACCGCTAACCTAATGAACATTCCAGAGGTTCTGTTGATGTTAATAACTCCACCAAAAGAGCTGGAGTTTAATATTCTGGAAGCTGTTCCAATAACTTAGCTTTATTTCAAACAATAAGAAACACAATCTTAAAAGTTTTAACATGGATATTGTTGGGGCTCATGGAAATGGAGGATAATGGGAGGAAAGTAGAGATAAGACCAACAAGTAGATCAACAGTGGATTCATGAAAAGGTGGATTAAGTTTGTGGGAGCATTTGGCTCTTATGTTTATAAATTCACGGACAAAGTCTAAAAGACTAATCTCTCTGGATGAAACATGAAAGTCTGTAGACCACTGTGATTGTAGTAAAAACACAACATCGTTGGAAGACCTCAGAAGATTTCACAGTGGCCATAGAAGGAAAAGGTATATAGCCAACGTTTCGGGCCTGAGCCCTTTTAACCAACTTTTCAGATTAACCTGCAACAAAACCCAAACAATGCATTCCATGGCCGATTTGACCACTGGAACAAGGAAGAACCGCTGCTCACCCTCACATCTCCCGATGATCCTCTAATATCAGTGTCTCAGGATGTTATGTGGGCTGCCTTCAGAAGAGCGAATCCAAAGAAAGCATTCAGTCCAGACAGAGTACCTGGCCGAGTACTTAAAACCTGTACTGACCAACTTGCCAATGTGTTCATGGATATCTTCAGTATCTCATTCCAGCAGACCATGGTACCCACCTGTTTCAAATAGGCCTCAATTGCAACTATGGCCATGAAGAGTGTGGTAACCTGCCTAAATGACTACCAACCAGTGGCACTCACATCAACAGTGATGAAGTGCTTTGAAAGGCCGGTGTTAAAGCATGTCAGCTGCTGTCTGAGAGGTGACATGGATCTGTTCCAATTCACCTGTTGTAGCAACAGCTCTACTGTAGATGCTATCACTGGCTCAACACAAAATGCTGGAACATCTGAACTGCAAAGTGCATCAGAATACTCTTTATTGACTACATTTCGGCATTTAACACCATCATCCCCTCAAAACTGATCAGCGAACTTCAAGACCTGGCCCTCAACACCTCACTGTGTAATTGGATTCTGGATTTCCTGAACTCAAGACAGTGAAAATTAATAAGAACATCTCCACAATAAGAACCAGAAATTTATTGTCATGAACAGGTCATGAAATTTGGTGTTTTGCAGTAGCATCAAAGTGCAAACAAAGATAATAAAACCATCATGCGACATTATAAATTAAAAAAAATAATAGTGCACAAAAAATAAGGCAGTGGCGTTGGTTCATTGATTATTCAAGAATCTGATGGCAGCGGGGAAGAAGCTGTCCTTGTGGTGTTGAATGCTCGTCTTTAGGCTCCTGTATCTTTTTTCCTGATGGTAGCAGAGTGACGAGAGTATGGCCTGGGTAGTGGGGTCTTTGAGGATAGAGGCTGCTTTTTTAAGACACCACATCATGTAAATGTACTTGATGGAGTGAAGTCTGGTGCCTGAGATGTCACAGGTCAAGTTAACAACCCTCTGGAGTTCATTCTTGTCCCGAGTTGGTGCCTCCATACCAGGCAGTGATGCAACAAGCCAGAATGCTTTTCGTGGTACACCTGTAGAAGTTTGCAAAGTCTTCTGTGACATACCGAATCCACTCAGACACCTCACAAAGTATAGCCGCTGGTGAGCCTTCTTTGTGATTGCATAAACATGGAGATTCCAGGACAGATTTTCAGAGATGTTGACATTCAGGAATTTTAGGTTCTTGACCCTCTCCACTAATGAGGCTTCGATGAGGACTGGGTCATGTTCCCCTGACTTCCTCCTGATGTCCATAATCATCTCCTTGGTTTTGCTAATGTTGAATACACTCAACTAACTGATCTCTCTCCCTCTTGTACACTTCCTCATCGCTGACAACTGTGGTGTCATTGGCAAACTTGTAGATAGCATTGAATTGTGCCTGGCCACATAGTCATGGATGTATAATGAGTAGAGCAGTGGGCTAAGCACACATCCTTGGGGTGCACCTTTGAGGATAATCAGTGAGGAGGGGGCATTGTTTCTAATTCATACTGACAGTGGTCTTATGATGAGAAAATCAAGGATCAGGATCTGGGGGAGGAGGGTGGGGGAATCAGAGGCCTAGAGTTTGTAGCTTCTTGACCACCACTGAGGGAATAATGTTGTTGAAGGCTGTACTGTAGCCGATGAAGAGCAGCCATAAGTGTAAGTTGCTGTTTGAGGTGATCCAGAGCTGACTGGACAGCCAGCAATCTTGCATCTGCTGTGGAGCGATTGTGACAATGGATGAATTTCAGTGGATCCAGATCTTTCCTTAGGTATGTGTTAATTTTGGCCATGACCAGCCTCTTAAAGCATTTCATCACAGAGGATGTGAGAGCTACTGGGTGACAGTGGTTGAGGCAGCTCACACTACTCTTCTTGGGTACTGGGATGATTGATGCCCTTTTGAAGTAGGTGGTAACCTCTGACAGCAGTAATGAGAGGTTGAAAATGTCCGTGAACCTTCCAGCAAGTTGGTTGGTGCAGATTTTCAGTACCCTGCCAGCTACGCCATCAGGGCCTGATACCTTGCGAGGATTCACCCTCTTGAATGATCTTCTGACATTTCCCTCAGAGACAGATATCACAGGGTCCTCAGCCTTTTCAGGGATTCTAGTAGTCATTGTTTAGTTCTGCTTCTCAAAGTGGGCATAGAAGGTGTTCAGCTCATCAGGTAATGAAGCATCACAGCCATCTATAGTGTTCACCCTCGCTTTGTAGGTTGTAATGGTCTGTATTCCCTGCCATAGATAGCATATATCTGGCTGTCTCTACCTTCCTTTGGAATTTCCACTTTGCTTCAGAGATGGCCTTCTGCAGGTCGTACCTGGACTTCTTGTAAAGATCTCAATCCCTGGCCTTAAATGTCCTTGTTCTTGCCCTCAGCAGGTTGTAAATTCTCTGATTCATCCAAGGCTTCTAGTTGGAGAACACCCGTTATGTGCGTGTGGGCATACTCTTGTCCACTCAGGTCTCGATGAAGTCGGTGATACCTGTTGCATATTCATTCAAGTCTATGGATGAGTTCTTGAATATGTTCCAGTCCACCAATTCAAAGCAGACCTGCAGAAGCTCCTCCGCCTCTTTCAACCATATTTTCGCCATCTCCACTACTGGTGCAGTGGTCCTCAGTCTCTGCTTGTAGAAGCACAGCCAGATGATCAGGCTTGCTGAAGTGCAAACGGTATGGGTTTTTCATGGTGGTGTAGCAATGGTCGAGTGTGTTGGTTCCCCTGGTCTCGCATGTGAAGTGTTGGTGGTAGTTTGTCAGTCTTCTTCAGGTTGGCCTGATTGAAGTCTCCCACAATGATCGGGAAGGTATCAGGATGTGCCATCTCTTGGCTGTTTATCACAGTGCTCATTCCCTCCGGTGCCAGCCTAATGTTAGCCTGGGGCGAAATGTACACTGTGACCAGGATGATGGCGATGAACTCCCTCATCAGGTAGAATGGGCGACACTTGATCTCCAGAAGTTCCAGTCACGGGATCAGGACTGGGACACAACTGTCACATCTGTGCACCACAATGAATTGATGACAACACAAACGTCACCTCCCCTAGTTTTTCACGATGCTGGTGTTTGAAGAGCGTGATGGAGGGTGTAGCTCTTGGGCTGCAGCGCTGCATCCGGAATGTCCGCATTTAGCCCTATTTCTGTAAAGCACATCATACAGCACTCCCTGATGTCTCTTTGATGTTGAAATCTGGTTTGAAGTTCATCAAGTTTGTTCTCCAAGAATTGTACGTTGGCCAAGAGGATGGTAGGGAGTGGAAGCCACAGGGCGGCTCAGCTTAACCTGTAGCCACCCCCCCCCCCCACACCCCTCTGTGTCCACGTGGTTGGGTGGTTGGGTCTTCTTTACATGGCCCGTGGGTCCATTGCTGATAGTTCCTGGGGTGTTTAAATGGTCAGTGTGATTTCCCTTTAAATCTACTGCAATGTTTAAATGTACTGAGCTTCTGCTGTTTGCGACTCACACAGAGTTTAAATAGCCCGATCACCGACTGTTTAAAACTCCCTCGGTTTTGAACTTGCCCGAGCGCTGGCTGTTTAAAGGTGCCGTGGCCCAATGGAGACAGCCGACTCTGCAAGCGATCTTAGGACATCCATATTCATTGGTGAGTGTGATTTTATGTTTCTGGGTTTGAGCAGTTTTGAACAGAATATTTGATAATTGCCATCAGAGCTGCATGCAATGAGTCACTGCTGTAGGGCGCCATCTTTAACTTTGACCATTTCCATCAGTACTGGAGCACTACAGCATTTCATTCTTAGCCCCCTGCTCTGCTCACTTTATACCAATGGCTGTGTGGCTCAGTAGGACCACAGGACCATCTTCAAATTTGTAATACAATCACAGTAGTGGAGTGTATAAAAAAGGGTAATGAGTCATCATATAGGAGAGAGATTGAAAACTTGGCTGAATGGTGAACTAACAACAACCTCTCAGTCAACGTCACCAAAACCAAGGAGCTGATTGTAGAGTTTAGGAAGGGAAAACCAGAGGTGTATGATCCAGTGATCATTGGAGATCAGAAGTGGAGAGGATGATCAAATTAAAATTCCTGGGAATCACTACTTCAAAGGTCCTTTCTTGGACCCAATATATACCAATGTCATTGTGAAGAAAGCACGTCAGCACCTCCTACTTCCCCAGGAATTTGCGATGGTTCGGTATGACATCAGAAACATAGAACACAAGAGGAGTCACGTGATGGAGTAGTGGCCGGTAGGAGAATACCAGCCCTCTCCAGAAAAGAAGAATTAAAGTGAAGAAAATACAAAGTTCAAGAAACACAAAACAAAACAATAAAAGATAAAGTTGTGGAGAAAAGAAAGAAAATGGCACCCAAGAAGGTGAAAGTAAAAACAACGGGAAAAAACGAAGAATAGATGCCGGAAGAGAAAGGAGAAGGCCTTACCTGCATGAATAAACAGGGAGCCGTGCTGGAGAAAAGAGCCCACTCCCCAAGGTTGGTGACGACCCCGCAGAGTCGCGACCTCCCAACTGCTGGACCGAGGAGTGGCGCCTGCGCAGTGCGCACATTAAGGGAAAAGAGAACGCCAATGGGAGGGGGGCCCAGCTGAGGAGCGAGCAAACAGAGCGCGACTAGCTGAGGGATGCCCGACACCAGGGCTCTCAGCTGGAAGAAGAGGAAAGTGACAGGAAAGGAAGTGATAGGAAAGGAGATCAGCAACAGGAGGCCCAACAGATGACTAGCCCAGAAGAAGAGGACCAACAGCAAGAAGAAGCCCAGCAAAGTGAGGCAAGCAACTCAACAAGAAAGTCAGAAGAGAAGTAGAAGGAATACAAGGAAGAGAAGTAGAAGACACAAACACAGGTGCAGACATAGAAGAAGAGGAAGAAGAAGACCAAATTCTGCACAAAGAAATAAAAGGTAAAATAGATGGACAGTATATAGATAAAAAAAATTTCAAGAACAAATGAGAGCATTAAAAGAATGGTTGAGATTATAATTTAGTGAAATGAAAAGAAAAATGAAACGTACAGAAGAAAAAGTGAGTAGAATAGAGCTGGTCATGACAGAAATAGGGAAAAGATTAGAAGATGTGGAAGAATGAGAAACGGCTGTAGAAATGGAAGTGAATGACAAGAAGAAAATTGGAAGAAAGTGTCAAAAAAGTTAAAGAGTCACCAGAGTTGTTAGCTCAGAAGATTGATATAATGGAAAACTAAAGTAGGTGAAACAATATAAAGATAGTGGGCCTAAATGAAGATGAGGAAGGCACAATATGAAAGCATTTATAAAAGAATGGATCCCAAAGGTCCTGGGAATGCCAGAAATACAGGAAGGAATGGAAATAGAAAGGGCACACAGAACATTAGCTCTGAAACCACAGACACAACAAAAACCAAGATCCATTTTAGTAAAATTTTTGAGATACACGACAAGAGAAAATATACTGGAGAAGGTAAGGAATAAAATTAGAGAAGACAAAAAACCATTGGAATACAAGGGTCAAAAAATATTTTTTTTACCCAGACATAAGTTTTGAACTCCTAAAGAAGAGGAAGGAGTTTAATACAGCAAAATCTATCCTATGGAAAAAAGGCTATAAATTTATGTTAAGATATCCAGCTGTGCTTAAAATATTTATCCTGGGGGAGCAAAACAGACTGTTCTCGGATCCGGAGGAAGCACGAGAATTTGCAGAACGCCTACAGGACAGAAGGAGAGATGAAGAGATATAACAAGAAGGAAGAACGATGAGAAAATACATATAAAGATGTAAAAATAATGTTTAAAGTGAGAACTAAAGAAGGGAAAGAAAAGGGAAGAAAGGAATTAAGGGGGAAAAAAGAGGGTGAGCTTTGTTATATGTGAAGATAAAAGTCTTTTCTGGAGGGGGTTGGGTGGGAGAGAATAACAGTCACTGCAAAATCAGTTGACGCTTGCGAGTGGGTTCGCAATCCAAATGGAGAGGGGAGTTGTGGTTGCCCAACAAGGGAAAAGGGAGAGGGGGGGGCATTTGGTGTTAAGGGAATTTTAGATGTGGGAGTTGTTGAAGTATTTTATGTTTTAAAAGTGTTGTCATACATTGAGTTCAAAAAGGGAAAACTGAGAGATGAAAATTGGGAAAAGGGGGGTGGTGAGGAAACAGAAATGAGGTGTAAACAGAATATGAGATGGCCATGTTGAACTATATGACTATAAATATTAATGGAATACATAACCAAATTAAATGAAAAAGGCTATTAAATTACCTGAAAAATAAAAAAAATAGACATAGCATTTGTGCAGGAAATGCACCTAACTGAAGTGGAACATAATAAATTAAGGAGAGACTGGGTAGGGCACATAACGGCAGCATCATATAATACAAAAGCCAGAGGTGTAGCTATATCAATTAATAAAAATGTGCCAATCAAAATAGAGGAGGAAATAATAGATCCAGCAGGGAGGTATGTAATGATAAAATGTCAGATATATTCAGAATTCTGGAATTTGATCAATATATATGCATCTAATGAAGAGGATCAAAAGTTTATGCAAGATTTTTTTTTGAAGATTGTAGATACACAGGGGAATATATTGATTGGAGGGGATTTTAACCTTAATTTGGATCCAATGTTGGATAAAACTGGACAAAAGACTAGCAAAAAGAATAAAGTGGCCAAATGTATGGTTAAATCAATGCACGAAATGAAACTTATGGATATATGGAGGAGGCAGCACCCAAGGGAGAAGGAATACTCATATTATTCGAGTAGGCATAAAACATACTCAAGGATTGATATGTTTTTGTTGTTGGCCCATATTCAAGGGAGAGTTAGGAAAACTGAATATAAAGCTAGATTGCTATCTGATCACTCACCCGTGTTATTAGCAATAGAACTGGAGGACATCCCACCAAGAACATATAGATGGAGGTTAAACTCCATGCTAGTTAAAAGACAGGAATTTAGAGAATTTATTCAACACCAAATTCAAATGTACTTTGAAATAAATACGGAATCAGTGAAAGACAAATTTATATTATGGGATGCAATGAAAGCTTTCATTAGAGGGCAGATAATAAGTTATGTAACCAAGATGAAAAAGGACTACAATCGGGAAATAGAACAGTGGGAAAGGGAGATAGTAAGTACAGAAAAAGAACTAGCAACAAGGGACGATATAACAAAAAGAAGAGAATTGGCAGACAAAAAAATAAAATATGAAACATTATAAACGTATATGGTAGAGAAGTACATAATGAAAATAAAGCAAAAGTATTATGAGCTAGGAGAAAAAACACACAAAATAATACCCTGGCAACTTAAAACAGAACAAATTAAAAGAGTTGTATTGGCATCAAGGAAAAAAGACAAACAAATTACATATAATCCAATGGAGATTAATGAGAACTTTAAGGAATTTTATGAACAATTATACCAAACTGAGAACGAGGGGAAAGATGATAAAATAGAAGAGTTTTTAGCTAAAATTGAACTGCTGAAATTGCAAGAAGAGGAGCAAAACAAGCTGATAAAACCATTTGAAATAGAGAAAGTACAGGATATATTAAAAAAGCTGCCAAACAATAAAATGTCTGGAGAGGATGGATTCCCAATAGAATTCTATAAAACATTTAAAGAGTTATTAACCCCTTGCCTCCTGCAAGTAATGAACCAGATAGAAGAAACACAAAACTTGCCAGATTCATGTAAGACAGCAATAATTACAGTAATACCAAAGACAGGGAAGGATCCACTAACACCAGCATCATATAGACCAATATCTCTACTTAATTCAGATTATAAGATAATAGCAAAATTATTAGCAAACAGATTGGTCGTCTGTGTACCAAAAATTGTAAAACAAGATCAAATTGGATTTATTAAGAAAAGACGAACAGCGGATAATGTCTGTAAATTTATTAATTTAATTCATGCAGTTCAAGGAAATAAGATGCCAATGGTGGCTGTTGCTTAAGACACAGAAAAAGCCTTTGACAGGGTAGAATGGAATTATTTATTCAAAGTATTACAGAGGCTCAATCTACCAGAAAAATATATTAATTGGATTAAAACATTATATAATGGACCATTGGCGAAGGTAACAGTAAATGGATATGTATCGAACCAATTTAAATTAAGTAGGTCAACTAAGCAGGGATGTCCAGTATCTCCCTTACTGTTCACTTTAGCAATAGAACCATTGGCAGAACTGATAAGAACAGAAAATAAAATAAAAGGGATTAAAATAAAGGAGGAGTATAAATTCAGTTTATTTGCAGATGACATCATAGTATACTTAACAGAAATATCAATAAAAGAACTACATAAGAAATTGAAGGAATATGGAGAAATATCAGGGTACAAGATCAACACAAATAAAAGTGAAGTGATGCCAATGAGTAATGTGGATTATACAGAATTTAAAAAAGAATCACCATTTAAATGGCAATCACAAGCAATCTGATATCTAGGTATTAGATTAGATAATAATTTAAGCCATCTGTACAAATTAAATTATCAGCCATTAATATAGAAATTACAGGAAGACTTGGAACATTGGAAATTAAAATGAATATCTTCTCAAGGATACAATACTTATTTCAATCGTTACCAATTCCCTTAACAGAGAAATTCTTCAATGAACTAAAGAGAATAATAAGGAAATTTTTATGGAAAGGGGGAAACCGAGGATAGCGTTAGATAAATTAACATAGTGGTACAACAAAGGTGGTTTGCAGTTATCAAACTTAAAAAATTATTATAGAGCAGCACAATTAAGATATTTATCAGATTTTTATCAGACAAGGGAAAAACCAGATTGGGCTAAGATAGAGCTGGATAAAATAGGGGAGAAGGAACATATACTTTATAAGTGGGATGAAAAGCTGGTACAATATAAAAGCTCACCAGTACTGCATCATTTACTCAATATATGGAAGAAGATTCACTTAGAAAGGTAAAAAAAACCAAATTACCAACTATCAAAATTATTATTGACGCAAAATCAGCTAATCTCTTTTACAATAGTAACCTTTCCTTTAGAGAATGGGAGAGGAAAGGCATTAAAAGAATAGAAAATTTTTTTTTTGGGAAATAATTTATTTACATTTGAACAAATGAAGAACAAATATGGAATAACTCATGGTACAATGTTTGCACACCACCAACTGAAAGCCTACTTAAAGGATAAATTGGGAAACAGTCTGAGATTACCAGAAGGAAGCAGCTTTGAATATGTGATTACAGAAACAATGATAATAAAAAGATTTATAATGAACATGTATATTAAGCTGCAAGAGAAGGAAAATGATGAAATAAACTATAAACCCAAACAAAAGTGGGAAAAAGATTTAAACATAAAAATAAAAAATGAAACATGGGAAAAGTTATGCTCTGCAACTATGAAGAATATAATAAACACAAGGTTACCTATGATACAGTATAATTGGTTACACAGGTTATATATCACACCCCAAAAGTTAAAAAAATTGGATACAACATTATCAGATAGATGTTTTCGCTGTAAGAAGGAAATGGGAACAACAGTACATGCAATTTGGGCATGTGAGAAAGAAAAAGCAACATACCAAAAAATCCAGAGATCTTTCTTCTAAGTAATATAAGAAGTAAAGAATTAGGCTTCAAACTGGATGAAGCGCAAAAAAAATTTATTATGATAGCCTTAGCTGTAGCAAAAAAATGTATAATGTCAACTTGGAAATTAGAAGAAAGCCTGAGAGTACAGCAATGGTACATAGAAATGAATAAATGTGTTCCATTGGAAAAAATAACATATAATTTAAAAAATAAACTCACATTATTTGAAAAAATTTGGGAACATTACAGAAAGGGCCAACCGGGGACCTGCACTCCCTAAAATGATGAAATGATAAAATGATAAGTAAACAAAATTACTTGACCCAGTGTGTAAAAGTAGATGTCATAATTTTCTTGTTTATTTTCATTGTGTAATGACATTGTTTAATGGTTTTATTATATTGTATATGTTGAATGTTTAATGGGTTTGGAGGGGGGTGGGAAGGGGGTTGGGAAGGTAGGGGGGAAAAAAGGGGAGAAAATGCCACTGTGTATATTTAAGAAAGAAATGTTTGCATGTATTTTGATTGATATGGTTCACAGTGTGAAAAAATTAAAAAAAAACATAGAAGTAACAGGCCAAACTGGCCTGTTACTCTGCGGTATATCTAAATCTAAATTTTATTAGAACCGCTATTTATTCAGCATTCTGTCTGAATGGGAAACCATGTGCCTTCTCTGTGTGTCTTTGGCACATCATCTTACATGACCAAACATGGCACTCAATGCTTAGCAAGGCCTCTTGCTGCACACATCAAGTGATGGGAAATCCATAACCTCCCCATTAGCATCAAAGCAATTTCCACAGCAATCGGTAGCAGTCAATTCTGTGAGCAGTCTTCCCTCGTTACTGTCAATAACTTTTCATCTATTGCAAAGTCATCAAACTGGTTGCCCAGCAAATATACACCAGTGATTTGGTGTCAGGATGGGTGAGAATTTAAATACTCCATATTGTCATCTGAATTTAGCTTCATGTCTGATTTAATAATTTATAAACAAAAATGCTGGGCATGTTACAATCCCCACAAGGAAGAAAGGATATATAGGTTGCAGTGTCTTCACAATGTTCTCAGGGGATCTTTTACTTCTACCATGCAAACAAATGTGGCTTTTGGTTCAACGCCTCATTTATAATCACACCTGATCCCCGGCCAGTGCTTTGACTCCAGCCAGGTCAGTTTCTCCTTGAGATCCTGCCCAAAAATAATCCCTTCACCGTCATCACTAATGCAAAGTACCTGGTCACATGGGAGCTTACCATGCATAATGCAACTACATTACAATGGTCATGCGACTTCAAGACTACATCACTGGCAGAAAAACACCCGTGGTTTATTTTCATTTGTATTTATTATCTCCTTTTAATTTAATGTACACTTTTGCAGTTTTTATTCCAAAGTACTTGTTCAGTTGCAGCAGGTAAGGATTTCTGTGCATTTCATATTGAACAATGTGTATGACAATAAAGTTATTATTCTGATGAGTGGTCTTAGCTCTGAAAAATTAGCACTTGCCATAAAAACTGCCGGATCTGCTGAGTTTTTCCTCCTTTCTTCCCTTCTCCCCCAGTTTTTTTACTCAGGTCCCTGCCTGCTTTTTGTTCACACCTTGAAAAAGGACTCTGGCCCAAAACATCGATTATATATCTTTATCTCCTATGGACACTCCAAGACCTGCTGAGTTCCTCCAGCATTCTGTGATTTAACTACAATCACTGAGTCTCCAGACTTACGTGTTTTGCTCGCTTTGCTGAATTTTCCAGCATTTTCTATTATTTTTAATTTCAGGCCTGCAACATTTGCAGTTTTATTTGATTTTCATTTTCTATAGAAGTGCATTGGGCTTTTTTCTCCACAGAGTTGGCCAGTGAACGCCTGTAATCAGTAGTTCTCTCGGACTTCATGCTGTAGCATTGACAGAGGGAGGCAATACTGAGCATGGAAATTAGTGGTTATCTCTGGCCTCTCCAGTTTCATCTGAGAAAAGACCTTGTTGAACAGTCTGGTTATGTCGTTGATTCAGAGATTTAACAAGCCTGCTGAGAGGTTAAAATTCCCTTAGTGTTTTGGTTAACTGCCCTTGCACAGGAGATGGGATGATGCTCTGATTGAGCTCCCTCGCAGGGAGGGAGAATGCATCTTGGGAAAGCAGCAGTACACACAAATGAACAGACTTCTTCTTCGTGCCCATGTTCAGCAATCACAGTGAAAAATTTGAATGAAAGGAATGGAGAAAGACACAAAAACTTACACTCATCTGTCCATCATCCTTTGTCCCTTCAAAGTCCACCAATCTCTTCCTGGTTCCACCCCGTCATCTTTCATACTGCCTGCCCTCCCTCTCCTTTCTACATTCTGAAGCAGTGTTTCGAACCAAAACATTGAATGCCCCTTTCTCTCCATGAATTCTGCCTAACTTGCTGAATTTTGCCAGCAGTGTTTGTAGTGTCTGTGTATGCACGCGTGTGTGTGTGTGGGTGTGTGGGTGCGTGTGTGTGCACGTGTGTGTGTGTGGGTGTGTGTGTGTGGGTGCGTGCGTGTGTGTGCGTGCGTGTGTGTGGGTGTGTGTGTATGGGTGGGCGTGGGCATGTCTGGGTGTGGGTGTGTGTGTGTGTGGGTGTGGGTGTGTGTGTATGGGTGTGTGGGTGCGTGTGTGTGTGTGCGTGTGTGTATGTGGGTGTGTGTGTGGGTGCATGCGTGTGTGTGGGTGCGTGTGTGTGGGTGTGTGCATGTACGGGTGGGCGTGGGCATGTGTGGGTGTGGGTGTTGGTGTGTGTGTGTGGGTGCGTGTGTGTGGGTGTGTGTGTGTGCGTGCGTGTGTGTGCATGTGCGTGTGTGTGCGTGTGTGTGTGGGTGCAGGTGGGCATGTGTGGGTGTGGGGTTGTGTGTGTGTGTGGGTGTGTGCATGTGCAGGTGGGCGTGGGCGTGTGTGTGTGTGTGTGCGTGCATGCATGTGTGTGTGTGTGTGCATGTGTGTTGTGTGTGTGTGTGTGTGTGTGTGTGTGTGTGTGTATATGTGTGGGTGTGTGATTGTCTCTGTTTGCTAGTATAAGCACTTATTTGATGACTTTGCTGTAAGATGTTCAGATGGCCTGAATAAGCCAACCACTACACTGGTTAAATTCCATGGGAATCCCAACCCTGTGTCAGAGTAATACACTGAGAGCTATTTCCATGGACGAGTATTTCCACTGAGGTTATTTGATGCTGTCACAGGGTATCCAAGTAGAAAATATATGTTCTGTTTCCCATTGCTTTCATTGATGAGCATGAACACAGAGGTGAGTTCAAAGCATTTTCCAACAGAGATTTGCACTAATCCATCCTCATCATAACAGTTCTCACCAGCCAGTTCTCCAATGTGCACTCCAAGCAGTTCTTGAATACAGTTGATAAATGCTTTCTCAGACATTGCTTCAGTTCCTTTGGAGATTTGTCATCGAGGCATTGCCACTTTCTCTGTGAATTTTATCTAATTGACAACACTAATCCTTACAATTTATACCTGACTGGCATGGTAGGGACTGCATAATGCAGAATACTTGGCACAGAGATAATTGAGAACTTAAAGGGTAGCTCATAATAATTGATCATAAGACACAAATGTGTCACAGCGGGACTTATGTTGCCATCTGATACTGAATGTGCTTTTATTGCAATTTTTTAAACTTTATTTTTGCTTCATTTTTGTAGGAAGAATTCTGGAAGCCATAATCAGATTGGACCAATCATCCACGCTGGCTCAATTAGCATTCTGGGCCAGTCCCGTTTGTCTGCGTTGGGTTCCTATCATTCTAAGCTCTTCCTATTTGTCCAAAAGTCCTTTGAATGTCAAAATATGCCCAATTCTACAGCTTCCTCTGGCAGCTCATTCCAGATGTGCAATGCACTGAGTGAAAAAGTTACCCCTCAGGTCCCTCTTAAATCTTTCCCCTCTCACCTTAAATCTATCCCATTTAGTTCTAGAATTGACTGTCCCATCTATCTGGCATCCTCATGCTTTTATACACCTCTGCAGGATTAGACCGTGTTAATCTTAATTTCATATTAATCTGACATTTCCATCAAGTCCCCCCAGACACTACCTCTCACCTAGATACCAGGAAAATTTATAATGCAAAGTTTACAGAAGCAGCAGTCAAGGTCGGGATTAAACCTAGATTTCTGGGGCTGTGAGGCAGGAACTCGGCCAGCTGTAACACTGCAACCCCTGGCATCACTGCCATTCCCAGGAAATGCTTGTCTGTTAGAGTGCGCTGCTATATTTGGACTGACAGTGCTTGGTAAAGGTGCCTTTAAAAAAGAGTTTAATGTCCCATATGGCAACTTCTCAATGATAATGTATAAATGTCACATGGAGTTAAATCATTAAGCCAATAAATATCTGTGACCATGACATTTCACTCAGAATTACTATGTGCAGATTTATGACCATTTTTTTTGTTGCTTTTGTTCAAGGAAAGATTAAAAAGGGACATTTAACATAATGGCTTTAACAGACTGAGCTGTGAAGGGATGGGGATAGGTTCGTGTAGCGCGCACATACTAGTATGAGGGAGCTCGCCAAATGGCTTCATCTCTCCTGTTAGCATTTCACACACCCTTTATTCCACAGAATCGACTGCATTCAGTGTGCCCGGTGTGGCCTTTCTTACATCGGTGAGCCAACTGCTTCACCGAACCCCAGCCTGTGGGTCTCAGCAGATGCCAGCCATTTCAATTCCCCTCACCATTCCCACAAAGACATGTCTGTCCTCGGTCCCATCTATCGACAGGGTGACGCTAAACGCGAGGAACTATTCCTCCCATACAGCCAATGACAGGACCAATGAATTTCCCCCCTCCAACTCCATTCCATTCCACTCTTTCCCTCTCTTCTTTTGAAGGGTCTAGGCCCAAAATGCTAGGTCACCTTTTACTTCCTATGGATGCTGCAGGACGTGCTGTATTTCTCCAGAATACTTGTGCATTGCACAACTCCAGCAGCTTCAAGCTCTCTGGTTGAAGTCCTTTCCTTTCCTTCCACCTTTTATACCTGGTGTCCCGAGGAAGGATCCTGTCCATTTTTCTCCATGGATGCTATCTGACCTTGTACATTCACTAATAATTCCTTTTTGCTCTTCATTACTTCCAGACAAGATCCAACCTAAAGAACTCTGGATAATTACTGTGAAGCATAGGTATTCAAACCTCTGTTCATTTACAAAGCTGTGCTAATGACTAGCATTTTTTAATCAATGAAATAAATGCTTGTAATAATGAATTACCATTATTGCATAATATTATAATAATCCAAGAGTCACAGTCCATGATTGTTGACTCCTCGCTGGTACTTTGCATTACACCAGCAGTGTTTACACACCTTCCCTACACCAAAAAGGAGCTTTCCACATGATTATTATCATTTTGTTCTTTCCCCACAGTAACCCATCTGTGAATTCCCATTACAATAGTGATAGATCACAGCAGACTTAATGTTTGAACATTTCCCTTTACCATAAATAATGCTGTGGAACTTATATTGCATATCTTGAAGAAGGGCTCAGGCCCAAAATCTTGGTTATATGTCTTTTCCTTCTATGGACTTTGTGAGACCTGGTAAGTTCCAAGGGCCTTTTGGTGATTTTACTACAATCACAGCACTTGCAGATTGTCATGTTTCACTTGCATTGAATAGTACTCAAAGTATTTCCTGAAGAATCTCTTGCATGGGATCTGTCAACAAATAATTTATTACATGGTCTTGCTCTCTGTTAAATCTCTTCTTCTTGTTTATCAAGTCTTACTTCAAATTACATCTTGCATTGTTCCAAAACAACTGCAGGAATGCCAGAGGCATTGAAGGATCCTTCCCTTTGCGCATTTCTAATAGTTTGCTGACAATTGCTTTATTGTGAGTTGAGGAATCCATTGAGACCCATTGAGGTTCAGTCTAACATTTTATTTTAGAAATACAACACAGTAACAGGCCACTTTGGATCACGATGCAGTGCTGCCCAATTTACATCTAATTAACTTACACCCACTGTACGTTCCGAACGGGGTGGGGGGGGGGGGGTGGGGGGGGGGTGGGGGGAAGGAAACTGGAGTCCCCGGGGAAAACCCACAAAGACATGGAGAGAACGTACAACTCCTTACAGCGTGGGATTCGAACCCCAGTCCAAATCACTGGCACAGTAAAGGCCAACCATGCCACCTTTTTGGTCAACTTCTTCAAACTTCATGAGGCAGAATGAGATAACATTCCCTAAAAATTATCACAAGAAATGGAGGTGCTGGAATCTTGAGTAAACAATGAGAAGTTGGAGGGACTTGCAAAGACCAGAAGCCATCTGTTTAAGGTGTCAACATCTCCCCTCTAATACTTCTGGATATTATTTTAAATACTTGATATTTGACTTATCTTCCTTGAGAAACAGATTGACTATTCCTGGTAGTAACCAACAATTCAGCAGCCTGGATTGGAGAAAATGTCCAATGAGGAAAGGATGAGCAAGCTCAGGCTTTTCTCTTTGGAAGCACGGGAGGTGACTTAAAAGACTTAGGGTGGACAGCCAGCACATCTTTCCTGGGTTAGCAAATACCAAAGGACATCTGTTTAATATGAGTGGAGGAAAGTTTAGGGGAGACATCAGAGGTAACTTTCTTACACAGAGAGTGATGGGTGCCTGGAATGCATTGCCAGGGGCGGTGTTAGAGGCAGGTACAAATAGGATATTTAAAAGACGCTTAGAAAGGAGCATGGATGCAAGAAAAACAGAGGGGTATGAGTATGAGGTAGGGAAAATTAGGTTGTTGTGGAATAGGTTTTCATTGGTTGGCACAACATTGGAGGCTGAAGTGACTGACCTGTGCTGTAATGTTTTATATTATATACTGTAGACTCAATTGGTCAGACAGCTACTATGGAGAGACATGGCCAGTCAATGTTAGGACCCATCTCCTAAATTAGTAATCTAATTCAGATCATGCAGGACTCTCTTGTGCCACTGTGACATATTTGGGAAAAATACACAAAAAACTATAGCCATATGTATGGTAAATCCTTCTGGAAGCTTAAATCTCACATTTACTTTCTGTGACGAAGCACTGAATGTTGGCTCCAGAAAGAAAGCTGCATGGCCTGCTGAGTCCCTCCCGCACTTTTCTGTATTAAATTACAATCACACCATCTGCAGACTTTCTTGGTGAACTCCATTTTACTTTCCAATCATTTTTTAAAAACTTCTCTTAAATTATTCAGTAGTAGTATTCAGCTCATTACACACACACACACACACACACACACACACGCGCACACACACACACACACACACACACACACACACACACAAAAAATCCCTCTGTTACAGTCATAGTGATGGAAAATTCTTGGAAACAGACAGTAGCATGTGCAGGAGAGAAACAACTTCTCAGGGAATAACGAGAAGCTGGAGGGACTCACTGGGTCAGGCAGCATCCGTGGAGAGAAACAGTCGTTTCAGGTCGAAACCCTTCGTCGAAGTTAAAGTGGAAAGGGGAGATAGCAGGCAAATAGAAAGATCAAAAGGGGAGGGGGAGTACAAGGGCAGGGAGTGAGAGAGAGAGAGCTTCTCAGAGGGAGGAGGGAACCTTCTCCAAAGAAGGCACACCTTGAGAACTGAAAGAGCAGTAATCCAAAAGCCAAGGTTCTAGCATCTGTCGTTTTTGTGTTCCTCTCCATTTGTCAGGTTTAGAATCATTCACGGGAAGTGGGAAACCACCCAGCTCTGCTGAAGTGTGCTAGCTGCAAAACTGTTTCTCTCCCCACTCGTGACACATTGAGTATTCCCAGCGTTTCTTGCTTTATTTCAGCATCTTCAGTTTATTTTAGATTTACTGTGGAAGTCGTCATTTTGATTCAATCCTTAGGAGGGACATTAGTGGAGACACAGAGAGCAGCGCAAGGAGTTACTGAGAGAAAAGTGTGAGAGCTGGGTTATTATCAGTCAAGATCCAGTCAGTCGCACAAGAAGCTGGGGGAGTAGAGGTACTGAGCAACAGTGTAAGGAAGGGGGGCAAAGTTAGCGTAGCAGTAAGCTCAATGCTGCTACAACACCAGCAGCCGGGGTTCGATTCAAGTGCTATCTGGAAGGAGTGTGTATGTTCTCCTTCTATCTGCAAGGGTTTCCTCCGTGTGCTCCAGTTTCCTCCCATCCTTCAAAATGTACCAATAGTTTGAAGGTCAATTGGGCGCAATTGGACAGCATGAGCTCATGGGCCAGAAGGGCCTGTTGTCTGCTGTATGTTTTAAAAAATTTTTAAATGTGTTCTGCTTTACAGCAAACTGAATCATTTCATTTTTGCCTAGATTTTGATAAAACCTTGATGAAAACTGCCTGCAAGGATCACACATTCTCTGTGGTGTTAACATCAGTTGCTGAAAGGCACCAATTCAAAAGCCCAGCAATTGTGATAACATCGAGTAAGCTAAGCAGCTAAGCAGACAAGAACTATTGCACACAGCAATTACAATTTTGAACTGCATTTCACAGAGTGCAATTTAATAACTGGACACACAAGGTGGGGTATGTTATTTAATATGTTGGCAGCCGTCCTGAGACAGCAGGAACTATCGACAGACTCAATGAATCCAAGTGCAATAGATAAATGTGCAGGGTGAAATTCAGCAGGTCATGGAGCAGCCATAGGAAGTAAATGGTAACCAATATTTTGGGCCAAAACATTAGTTACCTGTCACCTCCTGTGAATGCTGAGTGACCACCTGAGTACCACGAGCATGTTTGTGCATTACACTTGACCCCATCATCTGCAGACTTTCTTGTTTAACTCGATGAACCCATGATTGGTTTGTGTGGCAGCCTGAGCTGCATTTACAACTCTGCAGTTTCTTTTGGACTTGGGGAGAGCAGTTCCTGTACCAAGTTATGACGCACATGGGCAAGGTACTTTCTAGGCTGCATCTGTAAAATATTGGCTTTGGAGAGAGTAGAGTAATCGGCGTGCTTTGTTGGTGGTAGTGTCGATGTCTGACCTTGGGTGGAGGTGGCGTGGAGTTTGCTCTTGCTCCCTGTGACCATATGGGATGAAGGAAAAACACAATGCTAGAGAAATCCAGCAGGTCTAACAGGGTACTTTATGTAGCAAGGATAACCAATGTCTCAGGCTTGTGCCATTTTTCAAGATATGAACAAAATGTGGACAGGCACCCAAAGAAAATGGTGGAGGGGAGGTTTTTCTATTTTGAGTTTTTTTAGAGGTACAGCACCGTAACAGGCCCTTTTACCCCATGAACCCATGCCGTTCAATTACACCCAATTAACCTACAATCCCCGGTATGTTTCGAACGGTGGGAGGAAACTCATAGAGACACAAAGAGACAGTGAAGGATTCGAACCCCGGTCCCAATCGGAGGGATTCGAACCCCGGTCCCAATCGCTGGCACTGTAACAGTGTTGCACTAACCGCTTCGCCAACCGGTTTTTCCTACATGACAAAGAAGTGAGCTTTGGTAGGTTAATTGGCCACTGCTAATTCCCTGTATGTTAAGTGTTGGGTGGTGGGGTGCATGAGATTATGTGGAGAAAAGTGGGTGAAGAGACTGCTTTAAAAACTGGCATAAATTCAATGGAGCAAATGGCTTTCTCATCCGTTGTAAGGAAATATAAAATATTCAGCTATTCTACCCCACAGTGAAGAATTTGACAGCTCTGTGCTTTAGTCCCCAAAGCCTCATCCCTTTCCCTCATAAAAACCTTTGCCCCATTGCTTCAAACAAGTAAATTATAACCTCAGGCCCCTATTCTGGGAGGCTGAGTGTGAGAAAATGCTGGCACACTTCCTCAGGTTGGTGTTAAGGGATTAATCTTTGATCTCCTTAAAAATCTCACATGAATTTACTTATTCCAAGTTGCAGTAAAGAATTTATAAGTCGACTCCCGAGTGATTAAGGCAGATTGGCAGTGCAAAGCAGGGGAACTACACTTGAGTTATGAAGGCATAAAGGATATCAGAGCATGCAGGGGGTGAGAGCTCACTTGCAAGGTTCCACTCCATCATTTTCTTTCTTCTTTCTATTTTTTTCTGTCCCTTGTATTTTTTTTGCCTTTGTTCAGCTACTCTTTTGATTTGTGTGATTTTGCCCCACAAAAATATTGTCAATTTTCTATGCACAGTATGCACAGGCAACATGCGTGAACTGATTGCGAATTCTAATAAGGTTTGACCAGAACCGCCCCCCATCCCCCCCACCCCCCACCCCCGATTACTGGCAATGTAATAGCATTGTGCTAACAGCATAGCATTTAGCGCAATGCTGTTACAGCATCAGGGATCATAGGTTCTCTCTGTGTTTGCCTGGGTTTTCCATGGGGGCTCCTGTTTCCTACCACCCTTCAAAACGTACCAGTGGAGGTCAATTGGGTACAATTGGGGAGTATGGGCTCATGGGCCGAAAGAGCCTGTTATTGTGCAGTATGTCTACATTTAAAATTAAAATTTAAAACTTTGCACAACTGTAACTTAATTTCCACCCTTTGTCTTCCTCTCTTGAGATTAGTTTATTTGAAAATTTGGACTTTTTTTGCATATGTCAAGATCTAGGAATCATGCCAAAACCTACATTTATTGCCCCCTCTATCTGCCCTTGATATGTCACACACCAGGCAATTTCAGGGGGCACAGGAGATGAGCTAGACCAAGTAAGGAAGGTGGATTTTCTTCCCTGGAGGACAGCCATGAACCAGAGGGATTTTTATATCATCCAGGCATTTTTGTAAATCAAACACCCACCAATGGTGGAAATATGAAATCAAAACAAAAAATACTGGAAATACGCAACAGGTCAGGCTACATCTCTGGAAGCAGAAGGAGAAAGAGAAGGCCATTTAGCCCATCATGTTGCTCCACCATTCAGTGGACTTTAGCACTTGTATATCAAGTATGCTACAACAATAAAATGAACCTTTGAGTACAATAATAGAACATAGTACAGTACAGTGCAGGCCCTTCAGCCCTCAAAGTTGTGGTGACTCATATATTCCTCAAAAAAGTAATAAACCCTCCCTACCCTGTAACCCTCTATTTTTCTTCTATCTATGTGCCTGTCTAATAGTCTCTTAAATGCCCCTAATGTTTCAGCCTCCACCACCATCCCTGGCAAGGCATTCCAGACACCCACAACTCTCTGTGTAAAAAAAACTTACCCCTGATGTCTCCCTTAAATTTCCCTCCCTTTACTTTGTACACACGTCCTCTGGTGTTTGCAATTCTTGCCCTGGGAAACAGGCACTGGCTGTCCTCCCTATTTATGCCTCTCATAATCTTGTAGACCTCCAATTAAGTCTCCATTCATTCTTCTTTGCTCCAAAGAGAAAAATCTCATCTCTGCTAACCTTGCCTCACAAGACTTATTTTCCAATCCAGATAACATCCTGATAAATCTCCTCTGCACCCTCTCCATAGCTTCCACATCCTTCCTATAATGAGGAAACCAGAACAGAACACAATACTCCAAATATGGTCTCACCAGAGATTTGTAAAGTTGGAACAGAACCTCCTTACTCCTGAACTGAATGCCCCTATTAATGAATCCCAGCATCCCATATGCCTTCTTAACTATTCTATCAACCTGGGGCCAATCTTAAGAGATTTATGGATTTGGCTCACAAGGTCCCTCTGTTAATCCACACTCTTAAGTAACTGACCATTAATCCTGTACTCAGCCTTCTGGTATGTCGTTCTAAAATGTATCACCTCACAATTATCCAGATCATGCGTGATCATATGATTTCTGTACCTTATTCCTTCTTTAGCCAATAGAGCAATGTGTATGTCTAATGAACTGGCCTCAACAAAGTGCAGAGTTCCACAACTCCACAACTTTTCTGAGTGAAAAAGTTTCAACTCTTCTCAGCCCTAAATGATTGTGCATTCAGATGCCAGTATAGGAACTGCATGCTCTCCACAGATGGGGTAAGAGGTGACTGAATGGGGTGGGTGATTAATGAGATGTTTTCCTCCTGCTACCTACATAGGGGACTCTGTGTGGTCCTGGTTCAAGGCCTCATAATTATTGGTACCATCTAGATGCTTTTTCTCCTTTTTGTACACTCAATGACCATAGATCTCCAGGAATCAGTGGGGATGTTACATTTGTTCAAGAAAGCTTTATAAAATTCTTAAATCTCTCCCTCTGTCTGATGATTTCTTCCTGTGTCTGAGTATGTGTTTCAGGGGCTGGTGTTACATAAGCAAACTATGTGCTTTGGCCCAACTGACTGAGATCTATCAAACGATGAGCTGCTGGAGAAACTCAGCAGGTCAGGCAGAAACCATGGGTAGAACTGGACAGTCAAAGTTTTGGGTTGGGACCCTTGATTATCGAGATATAAATGTAAATGAAGGGGGTACTAGAGAAGGGCTAAGGAGTTGGACAGAAGGTGGGAGAGGTGCAGGATCCTGGATGGGTCTGAACTGGAATGCCTAGAAATAGAGCTGGAAAGCTCGTGGAACAAGATGGCAGCAAAGACAAGTTGAGAGGAACCAAAACCTGGCTGTGGTAGAGGTGAGAAGTGGGAGAGAGCTTCAGCGAACTCCCTCAGGAGAAAGGACAAAAACTTCTTCAAAGTAGGCAAAGCTTGCCTGACTTAAGAACACTAAAATCTGTTAAGGAATGGAGGGGATGACCTAATGGAGGTTGATAAAATTATGAAGGGCACAAACTGAATATATAGTCAGACCTTTATCCAAAAGTAGGGAAGTCTAGAAAAAGGTTTATGCCAAGAGGGGAGAAGTGGAAAGGAGATTAGAGGGGTGTGTTTTTCACGCAGAGGGTGGAGGTTTTATGGAATAAGTTGCTGGAGGTTATGCTGGAGTCAAACACAATTACGTGGTTGAAAGGTGTTGGACAAAGTACTTGGAAAGGTAAGGTTTAAAGGGCTTAATGCAGGCAAATGGGATTAACATAGCTAAACATGTCACAGTTAGCATGGAGGGGGTTAGGGGAGAGAGACTTTCTGTACCTCACATTTCTATGATATAACAATAGTTTTACCTGCTTTCATAACACAGTAAATATATACACTTAATAATTTCATGACTGTCAGGTTGACTTTTAAATGTTGGCAAGGATGCATTGTATTCCATATAAAATATAGTGTTATTGGGATACTCTGTGATTTGGGAGTTATATTAGTAACTAACCTAGCATGTTGCACATGTGTGTGGAGCTTAAAAGTATTAAACTGATGTTAGCTCGAGCACAGTTCTCACTGCTGATAGAAGTCATAAATGAAGCTGATTTAATTTGGACGGCATCTTAACAGCAGGCAGAACGACAGGGGATAAATCAAGAGATTTCTGAAGGACATTGCCAGTTTAGGTGCAGTAGGCTGAAGAGCGTCACATCGCAGTCAAGGCAAGGACAACAAAGAAACACGACTTTAAAATTCTCTCATCCTTCCCCCACTCTCCTGACATTTTCTGATCACACCGTAATGACATTTTTCCTTGGTTAAATCTATTAAGAAACGGAGGGGGTGACCTCATGGAGTCAGTGTTAAAAAGCAGCAGCAATAATCAAAGATCCACACCACCCAGGACATATATTGTTCTTGCTTTTTTTTTTATTTAATTTTTTTATTTTTCACACTGTAAACCATATTGACCAAGAAACATACAGACATTTTTCTTCTGAAATATATAGTGTCGTTTTCTCCCCCTTTTCCCCCCTCCCTCCCCTCCCTCCCTCACCCCCTTCCCCATTTATTAAAAGTTCAATCTATAAGATACATTAAACCCGTTAAACAATGTTGTCACTTAATAAAAATAAACAAGAAATTTTACTGAGTCAGTTCTTTTCGTTATCTTCTCCTTCTGTCATTTTAGGTGGTGGAGGTCCGTGGTAGGATTTCTCTATTGTGTTTCATGTATGGTTCCCATATTTGTTCGAATATTGTGATGTTATTTCTTAAATTATATGTTATTTTTTCTAATGGAATACATTTATTCATTTCTATGTACCATTGTTGTATTCTCAAGTTGTCTTCTAATTTCCAGGTTGACATAATACATTTTTTTGCTACAGCTAGGGCTATCATGACAAATCTTTTTTGTGCTCCATCCAAATTGAGTCTTGTTGATGCCATCAAGAAAGAAGTGAAGGTGCCAATAAGACTTGCACCACCAGGTTCAGGAACAATGGTTACCCCTCCTTAACACAGACTCAATCAGAGTCTCATTTAAGAACTTTTACTTGGCACATCATTTAATATTGAATATTTATTTTCTGCATTGCAGTTTGTTTGCCTTTCTCTCTTTTGTGTACGTATCTTTTCATGAGTACAGTTTTTTCCCACTATTGATAAGTAGAAAATCTGCCTGGCCTGCAGGAAAGGGAATCTCAGAGTTGTATGTGACAACAAATCTGATCTTTTAACTTTGAATGCAACTGAGGAATCCAATGTCAGTGCTTCAACATGTCCTGGGCACACAGATTCCACTTTTGGTGAGGAGTGAAAGATTTCGAAAACAGTCAGCCGATGCTGAATAAGATGGACTGTAACCTTAGCTGGAACACTTGCAGTTTGTTTTGCATAGTTACCTCTGAGAGCAGGGAATTTATTTCACAGCTTGCAAATTATAACCTCCTTTAGAAAATGAGTCTGTGTCCATCTAAGCTCTGAATAGTTGGTTCTGCTATCACGGAATTTAATAAGGCTTGCGGCCTTTGCTTTCACTCTCGTCCCACTGCTGTAACCTTATGCCCTTTAACCCCAGAATAGATCTAATATGATGTCACTCAGGCCATGCTCACTTCCTCTAACACATGATGACCACTACGAGTGAAGCTGTACTCCATGTGGCATCATTTTCCCACATCACCAATACTCGTCTAGTTTATATGGCACATGTTATTCTTGGCAAGAGTAAATCAGATGGATAGAATTCTGTCTTCCACCAGTGTACTGTTTTGTAAGATTTAATGCTGCTTCAAGCCATTCTCTGGGCGGTGGGGTAAATGAGATGGCCAAACATGACTAACTCAATGACACCATTGCAAAATCCTCTGTCATCTCCAGCTCAGGAGCTGAAACTTTGAGATTCAATGGGTTCTGGATTTAAATACCACTCCATAAAACCGGAATGCTAACTTCTGTGCTGGCTCAGTCTGGTATGGGAACACCAATACCTCTGAGCATAAAGCCCTCCAAAAGTTAGGGGACAGCTCAGGACAGCTCAGGCAAAACCCTCCCCACTGTTGAGTACACCTACGGGGAACACTGCTGTTGGAGGGCAGCAGCAGCAATCATCAAAGACCCTCACCACCCAGCACATGTTCTGTTCTCGCTGCTGCCATCAGGAAAGAGGTGTAGGTGCCACAAGACTTACACCACCAGGTTCAGGAACAGCTGCTACCTCTCCACCATCAGACCCCTCAAAGACAAACTCAATCACAGACTCATTTAAGGACTCTCACTTATGCACTTCATTTTCTTTTGTTCTCTCTGTATTGCAGTTTGTTTACATTCGTTATCTGTTTACAGTTCTTTTATTTGTTTACATGTTACAATGTGTACAGTTTTTTCCCTACCAATAAGTGGTAATTCTGCCCTGCCCGCAGGAAATAAGAATCTCAGGGTTGTATGTGATGTCATGCATGTACTCTGACAATAAATCTGAAATCTGGCTCCGTAGGGAAGGCTGCTCGATAAAAGGCCCTGTCTTGCAAATGAGCATAAACAGGCCACATCTGCTGCCTCAGTTATATATAAAAGATCCTCATGGACTATGCAGCCTGGTTTCAGATTTTCAACATCTGCAGTGTTTTTTTAAACTTCCAAACTTAAAATCACCAATACATGCAAAGAATAGACAGTGCAAATCTCCTGCTTGCCCATTCTTCCCTGCTTCAGATATACTGCACAGCATATTCAGTCGCAGAATTGTACACCAGAAAAACAGGCCCTTTGGTTCCTCTCATCAATGTTGACCAAGTTGTACCATTAGCCTATGTTTGGTCTGCATCCCTTCCAAATCATCAGGCTCCCAGGTGAACCCCCAACTATGCTCTCATGCTGCCCTTGCTCCGTACTAATTGATTTTGTTTTCCATTGCAACTCTGTAATTGTGCTCTTGTTGTGTTACTTTATGAATGTCAGAATTGACCCGTTGGACTGCTCATGGTAGAGCCCTGCTCACTATCCCCCAGGTGCAGTGTGACAAATAAACTAAAATCTTTCCTATCCACGTTCCTTGGTTTGATCTTGTCCAGTAGTAAATCCCTTTAGGTTCCTACGACTATCCCTTTCTACTTAAGAATAATTGTATAAATTGACTCACACTATCTTCTCTATCTTGGTGTCAGCTTGAGCCATATATGTTCCCCCCGACTCATGATTTACGCACCAGAAAAGCTTGAGCTAAGTTCCATAAAGCACAATGAACTCTCCAGTCTATCAAAAGCAATTTTATATCCATTGTGGTAAATGTGTTTCTATATTATAGCCATTTGCACTGAGGGCTGTGGGCTTGCAAAGCTACAGGGAGCAGAAATAAAAGACAAAGTGCTGGAGTACTCAATAGGTGAACCATTACCTGTAGATATCTCTTCTGATGAATGATCATAGCCATAGCCTGATCTCTGTTTCTGTTTCCCAAGATACAAGGTAACCTGTTGCAGATTTCCAACATTGTCTCTTCCTGTTGCACATTCCAAAAGCATCTGTTTTGCTTTTGACAAGGGAAGCTGAGTTAGATTTGATTGGTCAACTTGAGTGAGTTGTCCAGGCTGAGAGTACAATGTAGTATTGAAGGAATGCGACCCTATTAGGGGTATCATCTTCTCCAGGAGGCATTAAACCTGTCTGTTCACTCCAGTTCACATGAAAGATTCCATTCCATTATTAACTTGAATATGGGAGCCCTCTCTGCCATCCTGTCCAATGTTTATCTGGCCACTGGAACAGGGTCGATGCCAGACAAGTGTTAGAGGAGGTCATTAGGGTAACCGGGTGGGGCACAATCTGACAGTCGTAAACTTGCTCAGTGGTGGGGGGGTGGGGTGGGTGCTGGCAGCAGTCTACCTGCACAGGTGGGGCACAGACCAACAGTTGTAGACTTGGTTAGCAGGGCTGGGGGAGGGAAGGTGCTGGTAGTGGCCTACCCGCTGAGCGGACGTAAACCTCCGTCTCTCTGACATAACAGCTGAAAGTGCTGCTTTTATTGCGTGGAGAGTCAATAGCATGCGTCAAGCTGAACGGTAGTGATGTGGGTGGGGGCGGGTCTGATGGCGAGCGATAGCTACGAGCATATGGGAGCACAGCACCTCGCAAGGGGGGCCATGCCCCACTTTAGCACCAACCGTGCGCTGGAATATTATTTGATTGCATCTACATACAGGAGGCAATTTACAATAGTCTACCAATCGACATAGCTTTGGGATATGAGGAAGTTGGACCACCCAAGGATAAACGTGGAGAGTGACAGGGAGAACATGAAACTCCACGCAGATAGCAGCCAAAGTTGGGATTGAACCTGGATAATTGGAGATAGAAATCACAACCATGTCACGCAGCCATGCACATGCACATACACTCATTTGCTTGTCTTCCCTCTCTCAGTCCTATGTCTATTCCCCTCCATGTTGATACTGCCTGCCCCATTGAGTTTCTTCTTTAGCTCTGGATTCTAGCATCTGCAGCCTCTTGTACGTAGTAATTTTTCCTTTGCCCACTGAAATTTTCAAATATATATTTATTTATTGAGTTACTGAAAAACCAACATAAGTACATTCAGTATATACTCATGCAATAATTGAGTTTTTTGGACCAATTGCTTGGGTCAAATTTTGGGGGGATCGACTTTTACACGGGTCATACTGTTGACCTTGGTAAGTACCTATGTCGTTTAAGGCATCAGGAGTTCGGATGGCTGAGGCCAGGTGGTGAGTTCACGTTCATGGCTGCTGAGCATCTGATAAGCAGCTGAGGGCTAGGCGAGAGACTGTGGCCGGGGTGTTGGGAGCTCAGATGGGTGGGCAGTCGGGGCGTCGGGAGTTGGATGGGTGGGCGTTTGGGGCGTCATGATCTCAGATGGTTGGATAGCCAAGGTGAGGGTTCACATTCGGGGTGTTGGGAGCTCAGATGGGTGGGAAGTCGGGACATCAAGAGCTTGGATGGGCAGGCAGTCGGGGCATCATGATCTCAGATGTGCAGGCAGTCGGGGCATTGTGATTTCGGATGGTTGGGCAGTCAGGACGAGAGTTTGGATTCAGGGTGTTGGGAGTTCAAATGGGCGGGCGGTCGGGGTCAAAATACGGGTTGACTATTACACAGATTGACTATTAAGTGAGTATATACAGAATACATAAATATTCACATACACCCTCAGATACACACCCAGAACCCACACTCCCAGATCACTTTGGCACGTTTGCTGACAGTTTCATTGGCATATTATCGATTATACTAGTGCGTACATCACACAGAAAGATATTTACTCCATAAGCACTCATAATTCAGAGAAATAAAGCATAATAGGTTGCGATTCATGAAAAAAATTCTGGTGGACCTTCTTAATCTGTATTTGATTTTCTCTAATTTAATAAAGAAACTGGTATCCTTAATCCATTGTGTTATAGAGGGACCCCTATCAGACTTCCATTGCAATATGACTAGACACTTGGCTCATACAGAATTTAGGGAGTTGTCAGAAATTCCAGATATTGGTCCGAAGTTTTGAAGAATTTTAAACTTCTCTTTTCAAAGGAAAAGAGAGCCATTCTTTTCCAGATGGTTCTAATGAACTTGTGGTGTTATCCTCCCTTATTTTCTCTTGCAACCATGCCAGTATGTCTGCAGTCTTCTCATTATATAATGACCAGAACTGCACGTATCATTAAAAGTGCAATCTAACTTAGAGTTTTACATCTGTTAGCCTGTGGAGGACACATTTGTATGACCTTGCTGCTGCGGGGCTAATGTGGAAGCTTGCTCTGCACCAATGAAATAAACATAAAGTACAGACACTTTAAATCAAACACACACGCAAGAAATAGAAGCACCCTGGGCTCACATACTGTTCTATCAATTAAGCAACAATAATGTGGAAGCTTCGGAAAGGGTGCAGAAGAGATTTACCAGGTTATTGCCTGGATTGGAGAATATGTCTTCTGAAGCAGGGATAACAGAGCTTGGGCTTTTCACTTTCGAGCGAAGAAGGATGAGAGGTGACTTGATAGAGGTCTACAAGATTATGAAAGGGATAGATAGGGTGGACAGCCAGCACCTTTTTCATAGACAAAAACCAGGAAACAGCAGAGGATATCTGTACAAGATGAGGGAAGGAAGATTTAGGGGAAACATCAGGGGTAATTTTTTTTACATAGAGGGAGTGGTGCCTGGAATGCATTGCCAAGAGCGGTGGTGAGGGCGGGTACAAAAAGGACATTTAAAAGACTCTTAGACAAGCATTGTCTCCGCTCCATCCTCAACATTCATTGGAGTGACTTCATCCCTAACATCGAAGTACTCGAGATGGCAGAGGCCGACAGCATCAAATCCACGCTGCTGAAGATCCAACTGCGCTAGGTAGATCACATCTCCAGAATGGAGGACCATCACCTTCCCAAGATCGTGTTATATGGCGAGATCTCCACTGGCCATCGTGACAGAGGTGCACCAAAGAAGAGGTACAAGGACTGCCTAAAGAAATCTCTTGGTGCCTGCCACATTGACCACCGCCAGTGGGCTGATATTGCCTCAAACCGTGCATCTTGGCGCCTCACAGTTCGGCGGGCAGCAACCTCCTTTGAAGAAGACCGCAGAGCCCACCTCACTGACAAAAGACAAAGGAGGAAAAACCCAACACCCAACCCCAACCAACCAATTTTCCCCTGCATCCGCTGCAACCGTGTCTGCCTGTCCCGCATCGGACTTGTCAGCCACAAACGAGCCTGCAGCTGACGTGGACATTTACGCCTCCGTAAATCTTCGTCCGCGAAGCCAAGCCAAAGACAAGCACATGTAAGAAAAATAGAGGGTTATGGGTGTGAGGTAGGGAAGGTTGCGTTTGTCGAGTAGATTTGTACAGGTTGGCACAACATCGTGGGTCGAAGGGCCTGTACTGTGCTGTAATGTTCTATGTCCATGTTAAATAATGTATAGTTGGTAGAGGCTGATTGAAGCTGCTGACCTCAGTCAGGTAATGAAGAAGAAAGGTCAGTTCCTCAGGATAATCTCTGCACCTATCCAGGAATTACAGTAGCTTAATCCATGGAATTTAGTGGTGCTACTAGTCTTGCTTGTTAAAATTTTGCAGTGTTGCAAATCACTTCATCCTTCACAAGTTCCCTTTTGCACAAGTAGGCACTGAATTAATCTTGAGTTAATCTTGCTTTTACTTCATTTCATTCATCTAAATAAAAATATTGCAATTAATTATAATTAATCTGAGATAACCTGCACATCATTTTTTTTGTTAAAAATCAGACACTTCTGCTTAAATTACATTAGAAGACTGCAAGGAAACATTGATGTTGGTACTCCTGTGTTAAAAATTGATGTTGGTACTCCTGTATTAAACATTGATGTTGGTACTCCTGTGTTAAACATTGATGTTGGTACTCCTGTGTTAAACATTGATGTTGGTACTCCTGTGTTAAACATTGATGTTGGTACTCCCGTGTTAAACATTGATGTTGGTACTCCCGTGTTAAATATTGATGTTGGTACTCCCGTGTTAAACATTGATGTTGGTACTCCCGTGTTAAATATTGATGTTGGTACTCCCGTGTTAAACATTGATGTTGGTACTCCCGTGTTAAATATTGATGTTGGTACTCCCGTGTTAAACATTGATGTTGGTACTCCTTTGTTAAACATTGATGTTGGTACTCCTGTGTTAAACATTGATGTTGGTATTCCTGTGTTAAACATTGATGTTGGTACTCCTTTGTTAAACATTGATGTTGGTACTCCTGTGTTAAACATTGATGTTGGTACTCCTGTATTAAACATTGATGTTGGTACTCCTGTGTTAAACATTGATGTTGGTACTCCTGTATTAAACATTGATGTTGGTACTCCCGTGTTAAACATTGATGTTGGTACTCCCGTGTTAAACATTGATGTTTGTACTCCCGTATTAAACATTGATGTTGGTACTCCCGTGTTAAACATTGATGTTGGTACTCCCATGTTAAACATTGATGTTGGTACTCCTGTGTTAAACATTGATGTTGGTACTCCTGTATTAAACATTGATGTTGGTACTCCTGTGTTAAACATTGATGTTGGTACTCCTGTATTAAATATTGATGTTGGTACTCCCGTGTTAAACATTGATGTTGGTACTCCCGTGTTAAACATTGATGTTGGTACTCCTGTATTAAATATTGATGTTGGTACTCCCGTGTTAAACATTGATGTTGGTACTCCTGTATTAAATATTGATGTTGGTACTCCCGTGTTAAACATTGATGTTGGTACTCCTGTGTTAAACATTGATGTTGGTACTCCTGTGTTAAACATTGATGTTGGTACTCCTGTGTTAAACATTGATGTTGGTACTCCTGTATTAAATATTGATGTTGGTACTCCCGTGTTAAACATTGATGTTGGTACTCCCATGTTAAACATTGATGTTGGTACTCCTGTATTAAATATTGATGTTGGTACTCCTGTGTTAAACATTGATGTTGGTACTCCTGTGTTAAACATTGATGTTGGTACTCCCGTGTTAAACATTGATGTTGGTACTCCCGTGTTAAACATTGATGTTTGTACTCCCGTATTAAACATTGATGTTGGTACTCCCGTGTTAAACATTGATGTTGGTACTCCTGTGTTAAACATTGATGTTGGTACTCCTGTATTAAATATTGATGTTGGTACTCCCGTGTTAAACATTGATGTTGGTACTCCCATGTTAAACATTGATGTTGGTACTCCTGTATTAAATATTGATGTTGGTACTCCCGTGTTAAACATTGATGTTGGTACTCCCATGTTAAACATTGATGTTTGTACTCCCGTATTAAACATTGATGTTGGTACTCCCGTGTTAAACATTGATGTTGGTACTCCTGTGTTAAACATTGATGTTGGTACTCCTGTATTAAATATTGATGTTGGTACTCCCGTGTTAAACATTGATGTTGGTACTCCCATGTTAAACATTGATGTTGGTACTCCTGTATTAAATATTGATGTTGGTACTCCTGTGTTAAACATTGATGTTGGTACTCCTGTGTTAAACATTGATGTTGGTACTCCCGTGTTAAACATTGATGTTGGTACTCCCGTGTTAAACATTGATGTTTGTACTCCCGTATTAAACATTGATGTTGGTACTCCCGTGTTAAACATTGATGTTGGTACTCCCATGTTAAACATTGATGTTGGTACTCCTGTGTTAAACATTGATGTTGGTACTCCTGTGTTAAACATTGATGTTGGTACTCCTGTATTAAACATTGATGTTGGTACTCCTGTGTTAAACATTGATGTTGGTACTCCTGTTTTAAACATTGATGTTGGTACTCCTGTGTTAAACATTGATGTTGGTACTCCTGTGTTAAACATTGATGTTGGTACTCCTGTTTTAAACATTGATGTTGGTACTCCTGTGTTAAACATTGATGTTGGTACTCCTGTGTTAAACATTGATGTTGGTACTCCTGTGTTAAACATTGATGTTGGTACTCCTGTGTTAAACATTGATGTTGGTACTCCTGTTTTAAACATTGATGTTGGTACTCCTGTGTTAAACATTGATGTTGGTACTCCTGTGTTAAACATTGATGTTGGTACTCCTGTTTTAAACATTGATGTTGGTACTCCTGTGTTAAACATTGATGTTGGTACTCCTGTATTAAACATTGATGTTGTTACTCCTGAGTTCAACATTGATGTTGGTACTCCTGTGTTCAACATTGATGTTGGTATTCCTGTATTAAAACATTGATGTTGGTTCTCCTGTGTTAAAATTGATGTTGGTACTCCTGTATTAAACATTGATGTTGGTACTCCTGTGTTAAATATTGATTTTGGTACTCCTTTGTTAATAGGTGTGTTAATTCAATCATGTTACATTTTCAAAATTAGCAATTCTTGCTAAAAAATAGATCAAATAGGACTGGAGTTAAACGGGGCAGTCTCCAACCAGAAGGCATTAACATCGACTTCTCCAATTTCCATTAAACCCCTCCCCTGAGTTTCTGTCTCTTTTCTTCCCAGCCCCTTCCCTCCCTCTCCTATCAGAGAACTACCCTCTACGCCAACACCTCAGCTTTTCTCTCTTCTACTTTTTTACCTTTATCCACCTATGTCCTTTTTTTTTAACCTGTCAGCCTGTGCTCCTCCTTCTGACCCTTCCTCCCTCCTTTTCCCTTCTCCTCTCCCAGCCTCCCTCCTTTTTATTCCAATACCTGACTGGGTTGGCTCATCTTGACACAAGGCCTAGACCCAAAATGTTGGTTACCCTTTACTTCCTATGTATATTGTGTGACCTGCTGAGTTTCTCCAGCACTTTCTTTTGTATGTCTGTGAACTGCTTTACTTTTGCAACTGTCAACCTTTTTCTGCTGATAACTTCTGTAATCTTTCTTAGGGGCACCATAGAGAATGGAGGATGGCCACAGGTGACATACAGGCCTGAGGTCCCTTGAAATGCCTGAAACTCATGATTTCTTTGTTTACCCAATAGTTCCAGATTGGCTTGCCAAATCTGCTGAATGTATTCAAGGGGACAGTGCCACATGAACTCTCAGCCTCAAGCCTTTCCATATCCCTACTCTCTCCAAAAGCCACCCAACTTAACAATTTGAAGTTTTGAACAAGAGATTATCTCATTACAATACATACATTTTTTTGAAGACTTGACAGCATATTGTGTACAGTCTCCTGAAAGCTAATTAGCTATTTTAGCTAATTGGGAGGGGGGTGGGGGTGGGGTGATCTTTGCGATAACCTTACCTTGATAATGAGGTGCCTCAGGACTGAAACTGACAAATCTTTGGACACTAATTAAATCAGGGGATCGGGGAAGAAGGTGGAGGTGAGGTGTATATTGAACCATGATCTTGCTGAAGATCAAAGAGATTTGAGGGGATCAATGACCAACCAGTACTCCTGTTCTTTTTGTTCTCAGGATAGGACCAGGAAATAGCCCAACTGTGAAGGCAGATGGTAAAATGTGAAGGGGATTGAGGGCAACATTGGGAGAATTGTATGGTTTTGATGTAAATGGACAGTGAGCAACTAAAGTTTTCATTAAAAAAAAGGTGTTTACTGTTTGCAATTCAATTCATTCCAGAGCCTTAAACTTTTGTTACCATTGAAACACCAGTTTGGCCCAGCTAGTCTGCATTTGAGATATTTTGCCTTTTAAATTTTATTTCTAAAATTTTCAAATTTTCAAATTCACACATAAAGTATGGTAACAGGCCATTTTGGCCCAGGAGTTCATGCCATCCAATTTACACCCAATTAACCTACACCGCTGGTATATTTTGAATGGTGGGAGGAAACCGGAGCTCCTGGGGCAAACTTACGTAGACACGGGGAAAACATGTTCTGACAGACAATGCAGGATTCAAATCCTGGTCCCGATCGACGGTGCTGTAAAGGTGTTGTGCTAACCATTAAGCCAACTGTGCAGACCCCTTTTGCAAATGTTATCTCTGCCTTTCACTGACAAATGCACCTCCTGTAAACAGACACATTTTGTTCTGACCCCCCCAATAGAAATTCATTCTAGCTCCAAACGAAATGCAATGAGCCCTATGATTATCGTAGACAACAATGCAGTGAATAATCTAATGACTCTGTGTCCAAGAAGCCTACATTTCACCAGAAGGCTGAATTGTCAGTCTGTTGATTTGGGAAATGACTTGAATTAGATCATGCTACTTATCAACAAAAATTACGGACAGTTCTCACAGGGTGTCAGTACTGAGAATTACACCTCAGAAGCAGATGATTTGATCCAGCTCATTTGTATTGGAGTTTCATCAGGTTCTACTACTATTGCCCGTCAGTATCGTTACATGGATAGGAGGGGACTAGAGGGGTATGGACTGGGTGCTGGTCAGTGGGACTAGGAGGGTGGGGATTTGCTACGGCATGGACTAGTAGGGCCGAACTGGCCTGTTCTGTGCTTTAAGTGGTTATATGGTTATATATCTTCCTATTCCCTTTTCTCTCATCCAGTTTCCATCTGAAAGCTTTTAACTAGTTTATACCTCAATGATTTTCCATAGTAGTGAATGCAGTGAAACCCCTTGTACCCGGAATTCAAGCAACCGGCAGCCTCGAGCAACTGGTTAAAAAATCAAGGAAAATGAATTTAAAAATTAAAATAATGGGTAAAAATAGGTAAGTTTAACATTGTAAAAGGATGTTCTCTGAAACACCTTCTTCTGGCTATTTATCCCATAGGATGGATGATGGCTCCTTTCAGTCAGTTTGTGGGGTTTGATATGAGGACGTGTGCGTGAATGGATTCAGGTGAGTAGGGGGTTGCCCATCCCCTCCCAGATCCAGCAGCATGGTCAGGTCCAAGACGGCTGGGGGAAGTTCTGTTGCAGTGAATGGCCAGACCAAGCTTGGATGCCAGGGATGCCCCTTCTGTGCTTCATGGCACATGTTTGGTAGATGGCTGTTGACCCTACTCGGGGGTTTTTACGCCCTTTGACAGGTCTTGCTTTTTATCCTGCAGGGTGTTTAGCCACTCTCCTCACCAGGCAAGTCTGGTGGGGGAGCCAGTTTAGTCACTGACCACCCAACCATGCGACATTTCTTCAGTGCAAATACGGTCTTGTATTTTTGTCTTTTGACCTTTAAACTGTTTATTCTTAATGGTGGTGTATTGGGAATTGTAAGAGTAAGTCTCAAGCAACCGGAATATACACTTATCTGGCATCTACTGATCCCCTAGGCTTAGGGGATTTACTGTACTACATTTCATGCATTCTTTTTGTAGTTATCATAAGGAATGATTCATGTATATTTGGCACCATCAGGATTTTTTTTCTCTGGGCTGCATCAGTTGTTAAAACTGATTATGGGGTATTCAGGAAAGCAATGAAGATGTGTAAGTCGTATCATTCTTAACCTTCTTAACACTGTTTCCCAGCAGGAACTGCTCACTGTTTCTTAATTTTTAAGTTGAAAGTAAAAACAAAAGTCACATTGGCAACAAGTTATTTCTCTGAGGGACATGCACAATATTCATTTGCCAACTTTAGTTGCTGTAGAGAAAATGAGAGTTCGTGAACCAAGAACTGTGCAGTGAAGATGCTTCCGCAGAATGATTGGGTTGGGAGTTTCAAAACGTTGACCCAGATTTATGAAAGGTCAGTGATTTACTTCCATGTCAGGTGAGTGGCAGCACTGGCTTTGCAGTGTTCACCTGCTGCCCAAATCCTTCACAGCTTTGTGGTTTGTTAAGATCAAAGGTATGTTGAGGAAACTGCTGCTGTGCATGTCCTCCAAGACAATTGTTCAGAATGATCGATGGGCTGCAAATCAAGCTTATTGTCTTCCACATGGTCTTGGGCCTCTTGAACATTGTTAGAGCCGCCCTCATTAGGGCAAATGGAGAATATTCCATCACACTCCTGAATTGTTCCTTGTAAATGGTAGAAAAACTCACAGGAGTCAGGAGACAAGTCACCACCACATGATACTCAGCACTTGGATCTGATTATGTTTGCCTCCAGTGTTGAGGGTTTCAGGAAGCCTTGTTCAATCCTGATCTTGACCACTGTCCATGTGGAGTTTTCATATTCTCCCGGTGACTGCATGGGTTTCCTCCTATAGCTCAACGAAGTGCAAATCAGTATGATAATGATAAATGTCAATGGCCTTAGGATAAGAGTGAATGGGATGAACTGGAAGGAATTCATGGCAATGTGGAGGAGAACAGATTACAGGGGACTGGGATTGCTTTATAAGACATCAAAAATGGGATTAAGTTACCTCTTTCCATATCATATGTAAATATGGACTGTTCTGAGAGGATGTACTTAGCAATACAACAAACTTCCCTTAATCAGCAGTTTAAGAAAAAAAGCTATCTTACTTTAATTTGACAACTTCCACGGGGTGGGGGTGGGGGTACACCATTGAAGGCAGACTTGCTGAACGCATCACAACATGGGATGGGAACTGCTCTGCTTGAGATCAGAAGAAGCTACAGAAAGTAGTGAATGCCACTCAGAACATGACACAAACTTCCCTCCCCTCCTGGACTTCATCTATATCTCCTGCTTCTGAGGAAAGGCAGCCATCATGCCCCAGACACACTCTTTTCTCCCTTCTCCTATGTGTAAGAAGGCTCAAGTGACCAACAGGCTTAAAGGCAGTTTCTTCCCCACAACCATCAGGCTCCTGAATGAACCCCACAACAGTGCTTTTTTGCTGCACTTGCTTGGTGCCAATTGATGTTCATTTTCATTGTAATATAAATCATTAGTCTACAATTGTTCTCTTAACTTGGCAGAATAGTGTTAGACTGTTTACAGAAGACCCTTCTCACTGTACTAGGAATTTTGTGATAAACAAATGACTTTTTTAAAATTTATTTTCATTGAAGTCTAAACAAACATTTCCATAGGTTATATCTCAAATATTATACCTATATATCATATGACCATATTTGCCATAACTTATCCACATAATATTTATCTGAGGTCTACACTAATATAAAGAAGAGGAAAGACAGAACAAGAAAAAAAGAGAAAACTATGTATAAGTTGGGAGTGATTTTTTTTACAACATAATCATTGATTTGTAAGAATAAGGTTGGGCCTATGAAGTAGTATTATGTAGTTAAACTATTTTTCCTAGTATGAATCAAATTGTCCCAACTCATGATTAATAGATGCTCTTATCTTCTCCATTTTGTAAATATTCATTATAATTTCCTTCCATGCATTTAAAGATGGGCTCTCCTGTGATAACCATTTCCCGGTAACAGTCTTCTTACCAGCCACCAGCAATATATTCATTAAATATTTTATCTCTTTTCAACCATTCTTGAGGTATATACCAAAAATGCATGGTCTTATTTTCTAAAGATATTTCATATTTTAAAATATCTTGGAGGGCAATGTGTATCCCACTCCAATAATCTTTGATAACAGGACAGCTCCAAAAATATGGTAATTGTTTGCATTTTGATTTCCATAATTTCTCCAGCAAACAGGGAGGTTACTATCATAATGGGATTTCTGAGAGGATGTAATCAAATATCTTATTAGCTTTTTCCACCCAAACTCCTTCCATGTCTGTGAACTGGTCACTTCCTTTGATACCTCCATATTATTGTTCATGAGGAAAAATTTCTTCTTTCGGAGAGTGGTAAATGTGTGGAATTCTTTGCCACAGGAAGTAGTTGAGGCCGGTTCCCTGTCAATATTTAAGTGTAGGTTAGATTTGGCCCTTGTGGCCAAGGGGATTAGGGGGAATGGGGAGAAGGCAGGAACCGGGTACTGATCAGCCATGATCATAATGAATGGTGGTGTAGGCTTGAAGGGCCAAATGGCCTACTTCTGCACCTATTTTTCTATGTTTCCTCAGATAGAGTTATCCCTCCCTCCTTTTCTGATTTTGTTTTAATGTATAAAGTTGTGTGTTTTAGGATTTGACAAATCCTTATATATACTTGAAATGATTTTACTACCATAGTCTGAATTATATGCTTTTCTAAACAATTCTATCAAACATGTACTTGCTTTGGTTACATTTTTAACACTCCTAACATGATGTTGCATTTGCAAATACTGATAAAAGTCTCGTTTTTCTGATGTGTTTCTCTTTAAGAATATTTCCCATATTTTAAGAGTCAATTTCACCTATAGGTTATCAATACTATTTAAGTATCTTTGTAGGTTGTTAACAGCCAGAATTGCCTGTGTATGGAGATGGAAAGTATCTTCTCCTCAATATTTTTCCCTTGAGCATCATATGATGGGTTACACCAGCATATCCCAGCTCTCAGCTGGGCTGCAAAATAATCATCTTTAAGAGAAGGTAGGTCCCATCCTCCCTTTTACTTGGCTAATTGTATAAGTTTTGAGATGAATTCTAGGCCTTTTACCTTGCCTTATATATTTTGATAACATTTTATCTCATTCATTGAATTGATTTTGGTTAATCTCTATTGGTAGGGTCTGAAAAAAAATATAATAATCAGGGCAATATAATCATTTGAATGGATTCAATCCTTGAACTGAGATTTTAAAAAAGGGGTTAGGTTCCATCTGATAATATCTTCCTTATTTTTATTTATATATAGTCAAATAATTGCATTTGAATAATTTTGTCAAATCTTTTGGCATAATGATGCCCAAATACTTAACAGACTCTGTTTGCCATGCCCAGAGATATCTACTTTCAATTTCTCTTCGTTATATGTGAAGTTGGGTTTAATCCATGTTAATCTTGTATCCTGATAACTGACCATATCGTTTAACGGATATCATCAATTTAGGCAAAGAGTATGTTAGTTGCCCTAAATATATCAAAATGTCATCCGCATAACAGGCCAATTTATGCTCTGTCCCTTTAATAGAAATTCCCCTGATATCCTCATTCTACCTGATGTAATGGTCCAATTATAATGCAAAGAGTAGTGGTGACCGTGAACAACCCTCTCTCATACCCTATTCTAGTATAAAACTATTTGATAAATATCCATTGATTTTAATCCTAGCAGTAGGATTGTCATATAGTGCCTGTGCAGTTTTAATTATTGTATCGTGGAAACCAAATCTATGTAAAACTCTGTAAAGAAAATTTTAATTCACTGAATCAAATGCTTTTTCAGAGTCCACGTTAATAACAATTGCTTTCATTTTATTTTTTTGCCTATGTTCTATAATGTGAAGTGTCCTTCATATATTGTCTTGTGTTTGGTGTTGTGGTATAAAACGACTCCTAGAACGCTTCCAACAGCGTTGTCTCCGCTCCATCCTCAACATCCATTGGAGCGCTTTCATCCCTAACGTCGAAGTACTCGAGATGGCAGAGGTCGACAGCATCGAGTCCACGCTGCTGAAGATCCAGCTGCGCTGGGTGGGTCACGTCTCCAGAATGGAGGACCATCGCCTTCCCAAGATCGTGTTATATGGCGAGCTCTCCACTGGCCACCGTGACAGAGGTGCACCAAAGAAAAGGTACAAGGACTGCCTAAAGAAATCTCTTGGTGCCTGCCACATTGACCACCGCCAGTGGGCTGATATCGCCTCAAACCGTGCATCTTGGCGCCTCACAGTTTGGCGGGCAGCAACCTCCTTTGAAGAAGACCGCAGAGCCCACCTCACTGACAAAAGGCAAAGGAGGAAAAACCCAACACCCAACCCCAACCAACCATTTTTCCCCTGCAGCCGCTGCAACCGTGTCTGCCTGTCCCGCATCGGACTTGTCAGCCACAAACGAGCCTGCAGCTGACGTGGACTTTTACACCCTCCATAAATCTTCGTCCGCGAAGCCAAGCCAAAGAATGTTGGTAAAAACTATTCTAATCGTTTGGCCATAATGAATGTAAATAAACTATAATCTATGTTAAGAACAGATATTGGTCTAAATGACCCACATTCCATTTTATCCTTGCCTTCTTTCAGTATAGCTGTGATTATTGGCCGAGTAAAACAAGAATTAACTAATTTTTAAATTCTTTATACCACTCTGCTATATATCCATTTGATCCTGCTGAGTTACTTAATTTAAGCCAACTAATTGTAAATTTCAAACTTCAACTTAAAGTTGATAAATCAAGACTACAAGCTGAGGGTCCCTCATTTACATGAGAACTAGAAATATATTATGGTGTATATCTGAGGTCGACAGAATCCAAGCAAGGTGGGTCCCACACAGACAACAGGATAGTTGGCATACAGGATTTGATCTTGTGTCACAATCATTTAATTCAGGTTCACAATGGAAGGAGTGCAACATTGTTGGAGGTGATTGTTAAACTGGGGTTCCAACTGAAGGTTCAAATCTCCCACACTATTTGAAAAGTAACAAAAAAATTGCAGATATTGAATCTCTGAAATAAAAACAGAAGATCCTAGATATACTTGGCAGGTTAAACAGCCCTGTGGGCAGAATAACAATTAAAATGGAAACTGTGTGTCCATTTTCAGCCTGCAAATGAAACCTTTCCTGCTACATTGGCAGACTGGACGACCAGCTCACATCTCCAGAGAGAAACCTGAACCCACTGGAGGTCAGACAGTCAACATTGAGCAAAGGCTGACATAATTAGGATAGGATGATGATAATGCTTTGTGGGCAGAAGCTATCATCAGGTCAGCTAAATATAATATACAGAGCAATACAGGGTCAGGAAGGATTCTGCACCATGTATAACAGGATAAGAGGAGTGAGTACAGGAGGTATCAAACTATATCTGTGATAAAGCAAATAAATTGTCCAAGAGGAGGAATTGAAGTGAAGATTTCACCTTGCCAAATAACATGACCTTACATATTTCTGGCACCTGTCTCTGGATTCTGAATCCAATGTGCATTGCAATGCTGAGTGACATTCTGCCTCAGTGAATGAGAATGGTGCTGAACTTGTCACAGTGAGACATTGATAGCCTTGCCAGGGAATATTCCAAGTTTGGATACACGAGTGTGCAGATGAGGGAGTCTGGAGTGAGAAACCAACTGTTTCAGAAACTCAATAGATCTGGCAGAGGCTGCAGAGAAAAAAGGGATGGTCGACGTTTCAAGCTGAAAATCTGCGTCAGGATTTGCTGAGTTCCTCCCTCAGCTTCTTTTCAATATTCAAAATTGTGCTGGAACATCAGATTATTTATGAAAAAGTCACATCTCTGAGGATTTTGTTCCAAATTGTGGGGATTGTGATCTCCATCCTGCAGTGCACATCTGCAATCAGGTCCTTATTAACAAAGGCTAGTGGAACCTTGCACTCTGAGAGCCCCCAGGGTTAATATTTAAACCCCTCCTCCTATATCTTTGTTTCCTTGGGCATTAAGATATTTAATTAGGCATAAATTTGCTTCTTCCTCTACGTACTTGTCAAAGCAAAGATGGGAAACTGCATCCAAGCACAGGATCGACTCTGATGTAAAGCAACTCAACTAACTTCACTTGGTTGAGGTTTGAGTCAACACACTGGCCAAATCCAGAGTGGACTAAAGGAGATTGTTGAAGCAATTCAAGGGCCCCAGAGTCACATTGGCCTCAAGGCAGATTTAGCTTACTTTGAACTGTTACTGAGCTAGAATTCCATTTTAACCAAGCATTGACAGAGAAGAGTGGAGGTTTTCAGCACAAGCCTGAAACAACGTTGGTTACGTATCTTTATTTTTGCTATAGAAAGTATAGTTTCATCTGCTGAGTTTCTCCAGAATTATGTTTTTACTTGACAGAGAAGAACACTGTCCTGAAATTCAAAGCACATGTAATAAAACATCCCATGTTGACACTGTCAGCTGTTCAACTTTGTCCTTTGGAATCTACCATTATAATGTGTGAATATTGCAAAAGTTGTCCCATTCCTCTTCATCAACAATCCTATGATTTCTCATCCCTCACGTGCTCAATCCAACTTCCATTTTATTCTTATCCTTTATCTTCTGAGAAGTCTGAGGAGGTTTGGCATGTCATGAAATACTCTACAGAACTTCTACAAGTGGTTACATCGCAGCCTGGTTTGGAAACTCAAGTGCCCAGGGATGCAGAAAGTGGGAAACCTAGTCCAGTCCATTATGGGCACTATTGAATACATCTATGTGAGGCACTGTTTTAAAAAGGACAGTCGACATCATAAAGGACCCACATATCCCTGGTCACAACCTCTTTTGGCAGAAGGTACAGAAGTGTGAAGCTTGGCACCTCTAGGTTAAAGAACACTTTTTAGCCAACAGTGATCAACCTCTTGATCCTGCAATACACAAATGTGCTGGAGAAACTAGCAGGTCACACACTATCCATAGGAAGTAAAAGGACATTTGAATTTCCCCGTACTACCCTAACCATAAAATACTTCGTGACCACCAAAAGGCACTTTTTGTTTGCATTAAACACAACCTTGAATCCTTTTATATCTATGATTTATTTTTCTATTTCATGGCATATTGTGGTCATTTAATTGATATTATTGATAATGTGACTGCAGCTAAGAGAGAATGTTGGGGCATCTGTACATTGTGCTTTTATATATGTCAATAAACTTTCATGCTCATCTGTCTAAATGCAAATCACTCTGAAATTCAAGTTCTAACCAGTTTTATATTAACTAAGTTTCTGCTTCATATTTTCAAAATAGTCAACCAACAAAATAGATACATAAAAGTTCAAGAATCAACTGTGAGAGCTTGATTAGAAACTATTGGTCAACGGACACTCTCTTTGTGCCAGACTGAACCTTGGAATTTCAGTCATATCAGGTACTTAGGCATTTATGCAGAATTGTGAATAGGTGGAAATCCTTGTGCATAACAACCCTGAATTCAACACCCAGGCATGAGTCTGTTAGAAAAAGAGAAAATGCAGATGCTGGAGCCTTCCGCAAACAATGAGGAGCTGGATAGACTCAGTGAGTCAGCATTCCACCGACAGAAATGATCAGCCAATGGTTTGGATCTGGACCCTTTCTCCCGCTTCCATTTGTCACTTCTGTATGAACTATGGACCCTTCTCCAACCCTTCCCCACTTTCCCCCTAGTTTATGTTTATCCTTCCCCTTCCCACGTTTGTCTTGTAAAAGGGGTCATGACCCAACATGATGAATGGCCACTTCTCTCCATAGATGCTGCCTGACCTACTGAGTCCCTCTGGCATCTCTTTGCTCATTAACCTGTTAGAATTATGGCAGATCCACAGAGAGAAATGGTACATTCTTCACGAGAGTAAGATTCGAGATCATAATATATTACTGGCTAGAGCAGACGCTATTTTGTTTTATATTCACCCACATCACAGCTGTGAAAAGTGTCCAAAGCATCACTGCTTGGGAACCTGGTTCTGTTACTCTTATGGGGCATTGAAAGTAGAGGAGTGACATTATAAAATACCTATTGCAAAGTGCACATTGGATAACAGCCTGTTTTTATATACTGTGTTCAACATTGTAAAATACCCACAGTAGACCTAGTGGGACTATTGAGTGAGAGAAGTATATAGGGAGAAGAGGCCCAGACTGATGAAGACACCACCAACATTGGATGAAGGATGGTGGGCAAGTATCTGGACTTTGGAGATGCAATGATCTTCAAGTGTTGTGGGGAGTGAGTGGTCATGGAGCTAAAAAGGGAAAAAGGGTCTAGACAGTTGTAAGACAAGGATAAACACTTTCTAAATCAATAGACCCGGAGCCAACAGGTAAGTGAGCACAGTGCTGATAGACACATTGGGCTCAATGTATAAAAACCATAGGAAACAGAAGCAGGAAATGGATATTCACCATTCTATAAGACCATGGTCTTTTGATCTTGGCCACAGTTCCAATTCTCTGCTTTGCTGAGATTTACCTGAATGGTAACACCATTTCCACCCATGTGGGCCCTTGCAGGAGGCATGATGGACTATTTTAACAGTAATGAGACCAGGCAGCTATACAGTGACTGTAGAGAAGAAAACTTGCAGGCACAGTTCCAGAAAGCAATCAAATGGTATGGTACCCTGCATGTCTTCAAAGGAGCAAAGCTCCATGAAATATATAGGATGTGAACAGAGAGAGAGAGAGAGAGAGAGAGAGAGAGAGAGAGAGCTTAAGTCTCAGTTTATTTGTCACATTGTATCTCGTACAGTGAAAAGGGTTCTTCTGTGAGCAGACTAACAGGTTATCTCTAACATTTACATAATGTCTTTTGAGAATAGGTTGAGCGAGCTAAGGCTTTTCCATTTTGAGTGAGAAAGGTGAATAAGATGATGAGAGACATAGATGGGGTGCACCTATTGCCTGGGATGACAATAGTCAATACCAGGGAATATTTGTTTAAGGTGAGTGGAGGAGAGTTTAGGGGAGTTGTCAGAGGTAGGTTATTTCACATAAAGTGGTGGGTGCCTCGAATGTGTTGTTGGGGATGGTAGCAGAAGCTAATGTAATGGAGACATTTAAAAGAGTATTAAACATTGATGTAAGAAAAATGGAGGGTGATGGGCTGTGAGGGAGGGAGAGATAAGATTGTTGTGGAGTAGTTTTATATAGGTTGCCACAACGTTGTGGTCTGCAGGACCTGTACTATGGTGTAATGTTCATGTTCTATGAAAAGGAAGATTAATTAGCACCAAACAAGATCAGTATGATAGCAATATGAAAGGGAGTGAAAAAGAGGGGGGGGTGGAGAGAGAGAGAAAGAGAGAGAGAGAGAGAGAGAGAGAGAGAGAGAGAGAGAGAGAGAGAATGTTTGTGATTAACTGTCATTTTTCTCCATAAATCAATAAAACTGTTTATTTGCAATATATGTTCCAATCTGTGGTTATTAAGAGTAAACAGGTGCTGGGAAGCTTTTAAAATTTTTAGTTCTCCACCTGAAATGTATCACATTGTGAATGTGCAATTGCATGGAAACTGTTTTTCCATTTTAAATTTCATTGCAGCAAGATGTACAATGATTAAGATCTGGAATGTAATTCAGAAATTATGACTTTTTTGTAACATTAAAAGTTGTGTCAGAGAACTGATAGAGATACTTCAGAGGAGGGGAGGAAATAGGCCCTGAACCCTGTTTATTCCAGCCATTTGGAGGAGAGACAACACAAAATTTAGTCTTAGATCAAAGGCAGGAAGAGTGATTTGATCAAATGATTTTTGAAGTGTTCCATTTCCAGGTTCTCATCTATAAATTTCAGCTATTTTCCCAGGAAAGATGGCTTTAAGTTCCCTATATTCTCTCTCCCTGCTTTTGACCATTCGAAGACCCAGTGAATTCTAGTACTGACTAATCGGTTTGGACAGACTTGAAGAAACCATAATGAAAAAGGATATCCAGTGACTAGAGAGACTCTATTACTGATGTGATATAAGACCAAAGGAGAGATTGTGGATTGGAGACATTTTTTTAAATGAGTGACGTAAATGATTTAAATATGATCACCTATCATGGTTCTAAAAGCGATTTGTGAATCAGGCATGTACCACTCTTGATCAAGGATCCTTAAGGCCATCATTTTGGCTAAGAGCCATGTGACTGGAAATTATATATGCCCTGGATTTCCTTATGTAAATCTCTCAAGTTCAAGTTTATTGTTACATGTATCGCACAGTGAAAAGAATAGTTTTATGTACTTTCTAGCAAGTCAACCTATATACAAGTACAAAAAAATGTACAGTGAGAAATCAATTAGAATTGAACAGGGAAACATTATATGTCCCACTGGAGCAGCACTGTGGCATAGCGGTTAGCGCAATGTCTTTTCAGTGCTAGCGACTGAGGCTTGGGTTCTGTCTGTAAGGAGTTTTTACATTCTTCCCCGTGTCTGTGTAGGCTTTCCCCGTGGGCTCCAGTTTCCTCCCACCATTGAAAACCTACCAGGGGTATAGGTTAATTGGGTGTAAATTGGGCAGCATGAACCTGTGCTAAAATGGCCTGTTACTGTACTATATGTTTCAATTTAAAATTTAAATTAATATTCTGAACCTGAGGTTCATTCAGGAGTCTCAGGAAAGCGGCTGTCTTTGAATCTGGCAGTGCATGATTTCATACTCAGGAATCTACTCCATGGAAGGAGGGAGGTGAGATGAGTCTTTTAATATGTTGGCTGCTTTTCCAAGGCAGTGGAAAGATTGGATAGAGCCAATGGAGGTGGTGGGGGAGGAAATTTCAGCTACACTCAGAAAATTCTACTTTGTGTAATAAAGAATCTCATTGTTAAGTGCCTGCATGGTGGAGGAGAGCGCTGCCTCCCCTGAAGCAGAAGGGATGAATTATCTAAACTGATGAGCTCCAGCCTATTCCCCACAGGCACCCTGAAGATGCAAAGCTTTCACCACCTGCACCTGGATCTACTCTCTCCAAGAGGTTTGACACACGTAGTCATTTGAATTTGTGGCTGGCAGTTGGCAAGACTGGCTAGAACCTGAGCTCAATCCACTGAACTCTCAAATTCCAGGCCCCTAATTATACCTTTACAAGAACGTGCCAAGCCTTGTAACGAGAAATGGATTCTGCAGGAGGTTCATGGATGAGTTGGAATGTTCCTTAGATTAACGCTTCAACTCTCCAGGACTTTCCTAATGATTTATACAAGATGAAGAGGCAAAGAGTTCAAATAATGGATCCAACACACAAAACTGCTAAGTGTACTGACACATTATAAAAATGGAAAGATGCATTTTTAAATCATCTCAGTTATTGAAATGTTGTTCAACTATTGACTTGACCAGTATCTGGTGCATTTCTAATTACAAAAAAATATTTAAATAATTAAATACTGTGTGTTGTTTTTTCCCCATCAAATTTGTTTATCGGACAAACAAAATTTAAAAAAATCTTAAACCATTTGACTGTCAAATGGAGTGGGAGGAGGATCTTCTGGAGCATAAACTAGATGGCCCTTTACAATAAATTCCACATAACCAGGCAATCGGTTTCCACAACAGAAGCTAGGAAAGGACCACAGTCTAGAGTCCTTCCACCACTAGGCATTGAGGGACTGAGACTGAGGAGAACAATAGAGACGGGAGTAATTACAAGGCGCCACAGTGATGCCCAATGATACTGAATAGAGAATGAATGTAACAATGCAGAGTGATGGAAATATATGGATATGACACTAAGGGAGTGAAAAGTCTGTTGTAAATAATTTATTGTGATTAAAATTTATTTCTGGGGGAAAAAACTAGAATCCTATATGGCAAACAGAAAATGTTACCACGGTTGAAACAAAGGATGGTTCATAATGATTTTCAGCTCCTGTCTGTAATACTTCTATTAATCGGACAGATGGAACATTGAGAGGTGAAAATGTTTAAGTTAATTAAAAAAGCAATTAGAGCAAAATGGTCCACAGCAAGTAAAATTTTGGACAGGTAACGCGCAGAACCCAAGTTCAAATCCCACGTTAACACCTGTGGAATATGAATTAAGTTAATGCTCTGAAACATTTTTAAAAAATCCCTCAGTAACGATGGTCACAAAGTGAACAAGGCTGCTGCAAAATAAACAAAACCACCTGGTTTATTAATATCCTTATCCAGTCTGGCCGATACATAACTCCAATGTCATTGATTCTTAAATGGATTAGCAACCATTTTAAACTCATTTAAGGATGGGCAATAAATGTTGGTACTGTAGTGGCTCACCACAAGGCAGGCGAACCGGCCTCGCTTGTAAGCCACGCGGCGGGGCAGCCGGCCAAAATGGCGCTACCAGCGGTTTCCCTCCCTTCCAGCTCAGGGCTCAGACCCACACTGGGGGACCACGTGGTGCCCGGGTGACGTCAGTGCCCTCCAGTGTGGTTCTCAGCCAGGTCCGGCTGGAAGTATAAGTGCAGCTCAGCAGCCTGCAATAAACTAGTCTGCTCACTGAGCTCAACCCGTCAGGTTGCATGAGTGTTATTGCAGGAGCAGAGTAGCTGCCGCTACAGTACTACCAATGATGCCCAGATCCTAAAAAAAAGATTAATTTAAAAAGATGAAAATTATCTCTTTATTTTGCTTCTGCATCAACAGATATTAATTCAAAGTACTTATTTTATTTTATTTTGCAGTCAATTTCTTATCCCAACGTTCTAAGACAAAGTATTTTCTCTGGATCAAGTGTGCCTCAGTATTTCTGCACTACTCACTTACCCCACACTCCAATTCTCAGCTCAACTTCTCAAGCTTGGAGTTACCTTTCTTTGCTCATGGAGTCCTACAGTATGGAAACAGGCCCGTTGTCTGCAATGACCATCAACCACTCATTTACACTAATCCAAGACTAAGCCCATTTTATTCTCTTCACATTCCCATAAACATCGCCCAGATTCTACTACTCACCTATACACTATGGGCAACTAACAGTGGCCAATTAACCTACAAACCCACAAGTCTTTGAGATGTGGGAGGAAACTGGAATACCTGGAGGAACCCCACACAGTTATAACCATATAACTATATAACCATTTACGGAGCAGAAACAGGCCATGTTGGCCTTTCGAGTCCGCACCGGTTCACTGATTTTGTGCGCCCTCTTCAGGCAATGGTCCCGATGGGATTGGCCCTCGAATTCCAACTTCAGTGGCTGAATTCTTCCATTATTCCACCTTGGAAAACTCCAAGAGTCTCATTTGCAAAACCTCTTCATTGTAGAGAGAATGTACAAACTCACACAAACAGCATCATCAGTCAGGATCAAACCAGGGTCTTGGGAGCAATGAAGAAGCAGCTCTACAGCGACACCACTGATTTCCATATTATCTGCTCAGGTATTGTCTGGTTTTTGTATTATCTCATTGTATCTAACGTTGATCCTGGACTTCATTATGGGAGTTATCCATTTCAGATTTCAGACTTATTGTCAGAGTACATACATGACATCACATACATCCCTGAGATTCCTTTTTCCTGTGGGCATGGCAGAACTACCACTTATTGGTAGTGCAAAAATTAAACTGTTCTCCATTAACAATGGCGTGAAGCAAGGCTGTGTTCTTGCACCAACCCTCAAAACACAGCATAAGCATGTAAAAAAATCAACTGTAAACAGATAACAAATGTAAACAAACTGACTGTGCAATACAGAGAGAACAAAATAAAATCAATAAAGTGCACAAGTAAGAGTCCTTAAGTGAGTCCCTGATTGAGTTTGTCATTGAGGAGTCTGATGGTGGTGGGGTAGCAGCTGTTCCTGAACTTGGTGGTACGAACCTTGTGGCACCTAGACCTCTTTCCTGATGGCAGCAGTGAGAACAGAGCGAGTGTTGCATGGTGAGGGCTTTTAATTATTGCTGCTGTCTTTATCCATAAAAAGAAAAGAAATCTAAAGATGAATTCCATTGAGTTTACTATCTGAATTTGGACGAACTGAAGAGCATTCATTATAAAATGTCACAACGCAGAATTGGTTTGTTCTCTCCAGTTCACTTCATTTTTTTAAGACAATACGCTGGGCTGCTGGAGATGAAAGGCTGTGACTAATGAACCTACTTATCTTGAACAATGAGATGTCACATCACAGATACAATATTGCGAGGTGGCTTGAAGGAGAAGATATTGTGAAGATGTTCCCCCTAGTGGATGAATCTAAAACCAGGGTGAAAGTCTCAAGATAAGGAGAACAACTTGACTGTGAGGAACAATTTCTTCTCAGAGGATTATGAATCTTTGTAATTCTCTAACCCAGGGAACTGTGGAAGTGGAGCACATACCACATTGATAGGTTTTCCAAGCACAGGGAAGTCAGGGCTTGAGGGAATCAGAGAGGAAATGAAATTGAAACATCATCTGCTAGAGGAACTCAGCAGGTCGAGCAACATCAGTGGGAGAAAAAGGATTTTCAGTGTCTCAGGCTGGAAGTCTTGGCAGCAAGATTTGATGAAGGGTTGCAGCCTGAAATGCTGACCATTATTTTTCCCACTGATGCTGCTCAATTCCTCCAGCAGGTTGTGCTTTGCTCCAGATTCCAGTAGCTGCAGTCTCTCCTGTGTCCTGAGGAATTGGACTTGAACTGTTTATTGTCACTTGTACTGAGGTGCAGTGAAAAGTTTTGTTTTGCATGCTGTCCAAGTGAGTCACCCTGCACAGCAAGTAACATGGTATTGCTTTTGAGTCGAGATGTAAGAGGGCAGGATGATTGTGATCCATGTAAGTAGAGGGCCTGCCAGTAGCATCCTGCACACTGTCTCCACACTCCACTGTCTTTGTGAGGAAAGTGGAGCTGAGCCCAAGATCAAATCAGATGCAGATACAATGCCAAAGGCATTTAGGCAGCCACTTGGATAGGAAAGGCATTGTGAGATAAGGCAAATGGGATTAGCATCGATAGGCTAGACAGGCATCATGGATGAGACCTTTTTCCATGTTTCGCCACTCGCTGATTCCAGCCCTCACTGACTGAATGGGGAATGGGATCAGCAGCCCACACTAGCCCCTTTCACACTGGCACCTTGACCCAGTTATTGACGGCCAATCTACCAGTTAAGGGTCCATTGTGAAAGCTCTTTAATCAGCACACAGGCATCATCAGACACTGGGGATGATACTACCTATGTGGGTAGTAACATCCCTGGCATCTAAGGATGCCTACGTGCCAATTCGCCCAGTGTGAAAGGGACATAGGGCATCCTGGGATAAAGTAGTGACACGCTGATGACATTTTTGTGTGAGTGCAGGAATGTGAAGGAAACAAAAAGATTAAAAAATTATAAACTTTGCTGGCCTATATAAATCTTTATAAATGTCTAAATGACTGTGGGAAAATCACAGCATGGAAGAGAGGGCGAATCTGCCCTCCCAGAATTCCTTGTGGCAGAGAAACCCCTCTATGAGTGCTCTGTGCATACAGCCCTTTCCCTGTTGCACAGAATTCTGGGAAATCACTCTTTTCCACAGCCTTTATAAATTGTACGCTATTGCCCCTAGGATTTTGCCTTTGTGTTTGTAAATTGTGTGGCTATATTTTCCCACAGTCTTTTATAAAATTATAAAGGTTTATAGAGATCGGCACAACAACTGGGGCTGAAGGGCGCATACTGTGCTGTCCATAAAGCTCAGTTATGTTATAATTTGGCATGATTCATTTTGATTAAATACAAGATCGTTCTACAATGATTAGGATTTAGGGCAGGTCCATCATCGCTCAATGCATCTCTCAGACATCACCGGAGGACAGAATCTCCCTATCCCTGGGGATGACTTGTGATGAGTGTGAAAGGACACAGAGAACTGGTTAACAGTGGTCCAGTGTGAAAGGCAAAAATGGCTTCCTTACCAGTTCACTGAATGGCCAATCTACTGGTTAGCCAATGTGAAAAAAGGGTTTTCTCCTGCTCTTATTTCCTTACATTTTTATTTTTCTATGGCACACTCTCCATGCCTCAGGGAACTTTTCTCCAAATACTTATCCATCCCTTAGATTGCAACCTTTGAATTAGCTTCTATCAACTGCTGCATTCCTAACTGTACGTTGTGCTAAAACACTGTCTTTCATGCCCCATCCTGTCCTTTTGCCTATTACCTTAAATTTTGTGCCCCCCCCCACTCCCCCGGCATCTATCCATTGGAAACCGTTCTTTTCCAATATTTAAGCTTTGCAGATGTCAGCTTTGTCTTCACACTTATCTTCACTGCTGCAAGATTAATAACTCAGCATTGGAAATGAATTATATATCAGTTGACAAGCGAGCAGACCCACAATATAAAGTCTCCGTAATTCCCTGTTGTCAGGTATTAACAAGGATCAGTGTGAGGGCAGTTAATTTGTCAGAGTGCACACCAGTGGGCTGTGTACTAAATTTCAGCCTCCACAAGCAATCAACACAGCCATAGATCACACTGTTCAGTCTCACACAGGCATGAGCTCCTCTAAACATATTCTGAAGCTTCATTACTGACGCCACATTCTGTGCAGTGTCCTCACCTAATCTTTTTCTCATTGTTCGAGTCCCTGAAAATCTCTGTTAAATGGATTATCATAAGGTGGAAGACTGTTAATGCTTGAGATTTCAAATCCCATGGGCCTCCTGTTTCACCATCCAGCATCTGCCGCAAGTAGATACTCAGGATTAGCACCCTTAAACTCAGTTCATTAAGTTGCTCGAGCATTTTGTATCCTGGTTTTAATTTGCAGCAGCCAATGCAACCAGCTTTACCTTGATGCATGTTTCTGTGAGGGCAATAAATATATTTGTAAAATTATCAACTCTGAAGGATAACCTGTACTTTGAAAATATTAATCTCATTTATTGATAGACCAATCCACCAATCTCTTCCCATCTTGACAGGAAAAACTCACCAATACAACCCTGAGAATATGCACGTTCAGTCCGAGCATCATCAAACCATATCCAATTACTCCCAAAACACATTGCAGCCAGTTGCAACCAGTTGATCGGGTGAGGACCTTCATCAAACCCTACATAGGATCTCTCGGATCATTTCTCTGGTCACTTTTATAATAATGACGTGGAGCTTGATAAGAGCAGATGGGATCTCAGTTTGCTGAAAGAAGGCAAGTCCAACAGTGCAGCGCTTTTTTCCAGAATTGACATGATCTTAGATATCATCTCCAATCCTGGCTGCTGGATTGTTGACTGCTTTTCCAAGGGAGCAGGAGTGGGAAAGATAATTTTCTCTTAGTAAATAGATGCAATATCAAGGATTTAGAATAATATCGAGAAATATCAGTGAGGACATGGATTTTTTTGTCACTCAGAGTGGTGGGAGTCTGGTGCTCACTACCTAAAAGGGTGGTGGAAGCAGAAACTCTCAGCACATTTCACCTGGGTGTGTCCTTAAGAAGTTGTGAATGTAGGGTGACAAAGCGAACATTGGAAATTCAGAACATCACAGAATGTGTCACGTTTTTATTCATTCTAATCACCCCTACCATTAACAGGAGGTTCACTTATTTAGGAAATGCAGAAAGTGGAGAATGTCACTTTTCACAGTGTAATTGCTGAAACTGACTGATCGGGGCTTCCCCAATTCTCTTCACTCTGGAATAGATGTCGCATTGAATCCATGTGCAACATGTAGGAAAAGACTCGAGTGAAATCAGGGACATCTGATACCTCCCAGCAGATATGAACTTCCTCAGGAGGTTGAGGAGGGCATGGCCACCAGTACTCATCTTCCCAACATTTTACAGGGGCACAGTTGTGTGTCCGGTCTGGCTGCACACAGTAGCGGCAAAGCATCAGACCAGAGGTCAATACAGAGAATAATCAAAACGCCTGAGAAAATCACTGACGTATCCCTTTCCTCTACTGATGACATTTACCGGTCCCCTTTCCATCCAGCACACAGTATCTTTGATTCACTACTATCAAGGAGGAGGTACAAGGTACAGAGGCATCAAAATCAGGACCACAAGGTTGGAAAATAGCTTTTTCGCACAGGCTGTCACCTTGGGTCTCTTAAAACTGAAATTAGTAAATTATTCTGGAATATTTATATATCTTTATTTTACATGATATTTTTTTGTGTAGATGTCATTATTATGTGTTGTATATTGTGTGTGTATTTTCATGTTCAAATTTATTACCATCTGATTGTATATATATATATATATATATATACAACCTGAAGGAACAGTCTCTCTCCAGACTATGGTGCATACATAAAACCACATAATACTCAGTAAAGATCACATAAATAATCAAAATAAATATACATAAATATCTGGGAAGAGTTACACAATATTTGAATGATTTATGTGTATGCACTGTAGATTTATTGTCAGAGTACGTACATGGCATCACATATAACCCTGAGACTCTTTTTCTTGCAGGCGAGGCAGAACCACCACTTATTGGTAAAGCAAAAATAAAACGGATTCAATATACACATGAAAACAAATTAAAAAATGTAAACAAACTGTGCAATACAGAGAGAGAGAAAAAACAATAAAGTGCAAAAGTAAGAGTCCTTAAATGAGTCCCTGATTGAGTTTATTGTTGAGGAGTCTGATGGTGGAGGGGTAGCAGCTGTTCCTGAGCCTGGGGGTGTAAGTCTTGTGGCACCTAAACCTCTTTCCTGATCATAGCAGCAAGAACAGAGCTTCTGCTGGGTGGTGTGGATCTTTGATGAATGCTGCTGTATATGTTCTCAATGGTGGGGAGGATTTTACCCATGATGTTCTGGGATGTGTCCACCACCTTTTGCAGGGCTTTACGCTCAGAGGTATTGTTGTCTCTATACTAGACCATGATGCAGCCAGTCAGCACACTTTCCACAACACATTTATAGAAATTTTCTAGGGTTTCTGGTGTCATACCAAACCTCCACAAAATCCTCAGGAATAGAGGTGCTGATGTGCTTTCTTCACATTGCCATTTGTGTATTGGTTCCAGGAAAGATCGTCTGAAATTGTGACTCCTAAGAACTTAAATTTACTTACCCTCTCCACCTCTGATCCTCCAGTGATCACTGGATCATACACCTCTCGTTTCCCCTTCCTGAAGTCAACAATCAGCTCCTTAGTTTTGGTGACATTGAGTGCAAGGTTGTTGTTGGTGCACCATTCAGCCATGTTTTCAATCTCCCTCTGTATGATGTCACATTGCCCCTTCTCATACAACCCACTACTGTGGTTTCATCAGTGAATTTGTAGATGGTGTTGTTGTCATACAGAGCCACAGAGTCATAGGAATGTAGTGAGTAGAGCAGGGGGCTAAGAACACAGCCCTGTGGTGCTCCGATACTGATGGAGATTGTGGAGGAGATGTCCTTATCAATCCTCTCTGATTGTGGACTGGAGGTGAGGAAATCCAGGATCCAAATACACAGTGGGGTATTGAGACTTTCAAGTCTTAGAGTTTGCTGATTAGATTTGAGGGGATGACGTTGTTAAATGCCAAACTGTAGTTGATAAAGAGCATTCTGATGTATGCATCTTTGCTCTCCAGATGTTCCAGGGCTTTGTGTAGAGCCAGTGAGATGGCATCCGCCATAGATTTGTTGCTTAGATAGCCGAATTAGAATGGATCTATAACCACTCAGACAGGAGCTGAGATGCTTCAACACCAGCCTTTCAAAATAATTCATCACTGTCGATGTGAGGGCCACTGTTCGATAGTCATTTAGGCAGGTTACCACACTCTTCTTGGGCACTGGTACAATTGATTCCTGTTTGAAACAGGTGGGTATCTCGTCCTGCCGGAGTGAGATGTTGAAGATATCCGTGAATAAATTGGCAAGTTGGACAGCACAGATTTTTAATACTTGGCTAGGTACTCCACCCATGCTGGATGCTTTCCATGCATTCATTTCTGAAGGCAGCATGCACGTCATCCTCAGATATGGAGAGGAGAGGATCATCAGGAGACGTGGGGGTGTGCAGTGGTGGTTCTTCCTTGTTCTGATGATTGAATTGGGCATAGAAGGCATTGAGTTCATTTGGGAGTGAAGATTTGCTGTCTCCTGCTGCACTGGATTTGGGTTTGTAGTAGATTATATCATTTAGATCCTGCCACAGCTATCAGATATCCTTCATTGTTTCCATTTTTGTCTGGAAACTCCACTTCGCCCAGGATGAATTTCTGGCAAAACAAGTCTTGCCCCTATTAGCCTGGGTGCAAGGAATGCTGTAAAAACAATGGTATCATTCTCTCCATCCAAACAAAGATGGTTTTTTAATAGCACCGCTATTTCCAAAGAGCTCTGCAGTTTTGAAGGACTGTCACCGTTGCAATGTGCAGAGCAAGATTTCGCTAAATTGAATAGGGCAATGACCAGCTTGAGTCACGATAAATGAGAGGCAAGCACCAGCCAGGACATTAGGGAGAAAGCTCATAGTTCAAACTGGCATCACATGATCTTTAACCTGCACAAAGCTCAAATCTCCTCTAGCTCGTGCAGCCTTCCTTTATTATTGCACTACACAGCCACACCAGGTTTTTGTAATTGAAGTCTCTAAAGTGCAGCAACATTTTGGCTGAAATATGCCTTTTTTTGTTGCATGGGTTAAAAATGACATTCCATCTAATGCTGAGTGATTCCCACTCTGCTGGCCAAATCCAGGGTCGGAAGTCAGAAACAGCGCAGGGTGTGAACCAGAAGTGGAAAATTGTCACACGTATTAACATAGGTTAAGCAAAGTGATAGCAGCAATACCTAAGCGATTTTGGTTGCTTGGAGAGCAGAAAATCCATCTACTGCAATGCTAATAGATGAATCAAAACCTTCCCTTGACCCTGTTAAGTACAGCAATTGTATACCTGTCACTCACCACAAGCCACAGAGGCATATCCTGGCACTGACAGCATCAAGGAAATGGCAACCCCATTAATAAATAACCTTCAAAGGTGCAGAGCTAAGTCAGTACCTTATCCTTGGATGGGGAATGGTGTGGATAAGGGGAAGGTTAGCATTGCCCACTGGTTTCTTTACATGGAGGGCAATTTGAAATGCAAAACAGGGTAACCCAGTTAGTAAAAAAGCAAGGCACATCTTCTTGTGATTCTGAAGAGGATTTAAGAGGAAGGGGATTTAAGAGGAAGGGGAGTCTTCGATGATTTGCTGGGGCACACAATTTGCTTCACTCATTTACTTTAGAGCATTTGTCGTGCACTGTTAATAGCTTGTAACATTGAGTGCCTTTAACCCTGCAAAACATCTGCAGGTCTTTCTTTATAGAAAACTGAAGCACAGAAACAGGCTATTCAGCTCATCTAGTCTGTGCCCAACTGCTAAGCTGCACCCAGACCATAGCCCTCTAAATGCCTCCCATCCATGAACCTATCCAAATTTTTATTAAATGTCAATATCAAGACTCTATTCACCACTTCAGATGGCAGTCGTATGTCCACTCCAGTTTTATAGGTCTTGAAGTGGCCAATTCAATCTCTTCCACAGTTGGAATAGGAAGTATTTGTCAAGGTGGTGTTTGTGGGGTGATGCATTCCTTTCATTGTTTACACAGGGCTCCTGTGCTCTCCTAATGCATACCCTTGAGATTTTCACTCACATTCTAAATTCTCCTTCTCCACCATGAACCAGAAATTTCCAGATCAATGATGTTGCTGAATTTATTCCTTGATTCCATGGATCATTTCCCACCCATTAATCTCTTCTCAGGACAAAACGTGAAACTGAACATTTTGAGTATCAGTCACGGAAGGCTTAACTTTTCACAGAGGTGTTTTCAAACAAGATGCAATAGTGGATCAGATAGTCTAACAGAGTATTCGGTAAAATGTTCAAAATCCAATGAGTTGGGATGTAAGATCTTGCAAGGAAGGATAAAACTCTGGTGAGGTTTGGAGGAGAGAGAGAAATGAGGGAGATTGGAAGGCAGAAAAAGGGACAAAGAGAGACAGGGGAGAAATATAGATTGGGAGGTAGAGACAGGGAGAGACTGCAAGTATAGAAGTGTTAGGCAGGGATGGAGGACAAAAGAGCGAGAGGGCGGGAAAAGATGGAGAGGAGTGAGAGGTCAAGTGAGAGTGGGAGCCAGGGAAAATAGGAGAGGGACGCAGTGAGAGGAGGAGGGAGAGTGAGTGTGTGTGTGTGTGTGTGTGTGTGTGTGTGTGAGAGAGAGAGAGAGAGAGAGAGACAGAGAAAGGGTTCAGGTGAAAAGAGCTGAATTATGTAAGCTCAACAGTAAGTGCAATTAATAATGGCTCAGGCCAATGGTGGGGGAATGGAAATGTGGCAAGAGATGGACAAATTCACACAGGATGTTGGAGTAGTCAAGGCAACACTGAGTGCTGTAAACCCTCAGTAACATTTCTACAGGTTTGCCATTGTATTGTTCATTGGTAATGCATGATTTTTTTTAAACATTGTCCAACTCATGACAAACATGAAAATATTTTAATTTGCTCCAGAGGCTTTCATAGCCAACATCTAAAAATAGTCTATTTGCCCTTAATCACATCGCTAGCAGTGGGAGCTTCTTGTGCTCAGTGAGGCTGCTACATCTCCCACAATGCAACAGTGACTTCACCAGTAATAGCCTGCTGAACACTCAAACATTTGGAACATTCCAAACAAAAAAAGGCACTGTACCAATGCAACTTCAAAGGCTTTCATCATTCATTCCCCAAATAGTCATCAACTTCACAGAGCATCAGTGGCCTTGGTAGGTTTAACATTAATGTCACCCCTTGCTGGCTCCAAGACATAGAAAGCAAAGGATGCTACCTATAATCTAATCATGGATTTTGATTGTGGGGGGGGAGCAAATATTATGTGGTGGGGGCAGGTTACTGTAGGACTACCTTATGGCATAAGCCCCAACCTCCCATACACTTGATAGAAGGAATCACTGATAGTTTGAGCTAACCCTCCCATTGTACACATCCACAAGCCACCTCTGCACACTCTAGCTCAATCACTGAAATTTGGGTGATCTTGGTTCTGGAGTGAGGGTAAATCATTTTCCACTTTCACTGTAGATTGACTCCACCCCACCAGGATAATTGTTGCAGTTGATGTGCTGTACTACAGTGTGAAATATTGAGAAGGGGGTTGGTGTAACAACACCATCTTACTTGACCCTAAGCTCCACTTGTGCATGATCACTGGTGGGCCCATTCTAAAGACCATGTCATTTGATGACAGATGGAAAATGACAATGACTTGTTGAAGACAGCTGAAGGTAAGAAAGTTCCCCCATAAAAGCTCACAATTCACTGAAGTGAAGGTTTCCCTTGGATTCACCGAACAGCGAAGATCTTGTCCATTATGCCTCTTAATGGATCAATTCTGCATTGTGGCCCACTAGAGAAAAATGCTTGCATTGATGTTCCTTGTGGTAAACTACAGGGAGGCCCTTCACTAATTACTAAAACTGGAATTCTTGAAAAGTGTTCTCGTTTATGCCAAATCATTGAGAGAAGACAGATCCAGGATCCCCCTATCAATGTCCTGAGGTCCACGTCTGTAATCAATGCACAGACTACAATGTAATCTGCTATAGTATAACCAGTCAGCATTTGATGCAGTCATTTATCATGTCCTTCTATTGAGTTAGTATTGACTATTCTCACTAATGTTGCATAGTTTTAGTCTTCACAATGCTTCAATAAGGTAGATAAATGAGGGTTCATTTTTACAGTTTATGTACCATGGGATAGGTTTTCAGTTATAATCTTATTGAATAAACTGCTGAAGGTAGACACAGAGGCAGACAATGCTTTGCCTAATAGGGTGTTAAAACCCATCAGGGCTTCTAAGACCTCCAAAGGATTCTGCAATGCACAAGCATGTTGGAGAAACTCAGCAGGTCACACAAGAAGCCCAGGGTAACCTGTATTTTGGACCTAACCAAAGGCCCAGGCCTACAGTGTTGGCTAGCTTTTACTTTCAATGGATGCTGCGTGGCCTGCTGAGTTTCTCCAGCATGTTTGTGCATTGCACTCGGCCCAAGCAGACTTTCTTGTTTAAGTTGTTGTCTTTTTCATGCACCAAATTATCTTGATTTTGGAGAAAGAAACCAGAAGGTTGCTGATGTGAGTTTGGGGGATGGTATTGGACTCACCTTGTTCAGTTGCTGCAGGCATCTTGGAGAGTGACATATGGAAGGCACAATGTGCTGAAGGTGGATGAAATAAACATGGTGGAATGTGTACTGATCTAATGGGGCTAGATGATGTTAAATTTGTTGAGTGCCATTTCAACGTCCATGCCAACATCCTCCATCACTCTCTGGCTTTTTTCAATGGTGGAAGACATCATCAACAGATGAGTTACTCTGGGGAAAGAAGTTCCACTTGCAAGAAAGAAATTTTATTCTCAGCACATGGCCATATCTATAAGATATAGGAGCAGAAGTAGGCCATTCAGCCCATTGAGACTGCTCCATCATTCTATCATGAGCTGATCTATTCTCCCACTCAGTTTCACTCTCCTGTCTTCTCCCAGTAACTTCTGATACCCTGACTATTCTGATACCTTTTAATCTCTGCCTTAAATACACCCAATGATCTGGCCTCCACAGCCACCTGTGGTGGCAAATTTCAGAAGTTCACCACTCTCTGGCTAAAGAAATTCCTCTGCATCTCTGTTTTAAAGGAGTACCCTTCAATCTTGAATTTGTACCCTCTTGTCCTATGCCCCCCCCCCTCCTTGAGAAACAACTTTATCATATCTACTATGACCAGGCCTTTCAACATTCAAAATGCTTCTATAAACATTCTTCTGAACTCCACGGCATACAGTCCAAGAACCAATAAATATTTCTTCTATGCTAATCCCTTCATTCCAGGATTCATTCTTGTAAATCTTATCTGAACCCTCTCCAATGCTAGAATATCCTTTCTTAAATAAAAACCCCAAACTGTATCCCATACTCCAAGTGAGTCCTCACCAGTGACTTACAAAGCCTCAACAATACATCCCTGCTCTTGTATATTAAGAGTAGGAGGAAAACAAGGGACAATTGGTCCCCTAGAGGATCAGAGTGGTCAACTATGTGTGAAGCCTCACCAAATGGGGGAGGCCTTAAACAATTTTTTTTTGCATGAACTGACATAGTGAATAAGGATGAAAGGGAAACAAATAGAAGGATTATGAAACAAATGGAGATTAAGGAGGAGGAGGTGATTGCTGCCTTATAACGAATAAATGTAGACAAATCCCCTGGACCAGATATGATATTCGCTTGGACCATGAGGGAGACAAGTTTTGAAATTGCAGAGGTCCTGATGGATATATTCAAAATGTTCTTAGCCACGGGAGAGGTGCTGGAGGATTGGAGAGTAGTGGAGAGTAGCCGGAGGATTGGAGATTACCTTGGATTGTCTCACTGTTTAAGAAAAGTTCCAAAAATAAACCAGGTAACTATAGGCCAGTGAGCCTGATGTCAGTAGTAGGTAAATTATTTGAAGGAGTTCTGAGAGATAGGATATATAGGGCATGGGCTGATTAAGGACAGTCAGCATGGCTTTGTGCATGGTAAGTTGTGTTTAATAAATCTTGTAGTTTTTTGAAGAAGTTACTAAGAAGGTAGATGATGGAAAGGCTGTGGGATGTTGTTTACATGGACTTTAGTAAGGCCATCGACAAGGTCCCATATAGGACGTTAGTTCAGAAGGTTAAGGCGCTAGGTATACACTGAGATTAGGAGAGATAAATATAAGAGGATATGGCTTTAGGGTGAAAGGAGAAAGGTTTAGGGGGAACATTAGTGGGAACTCAGAGAGTGGTGGGAGTGTGGAATGAGCCACACTCATATAATGGTGAGTTTTAAGAATAAATTGGATAGATACATGGATGGGAGAGGTCTGGAGAGCTATGGAATGGGAGCAGGTTATTGGGACTAGCTGAACAATAGTTAACACAGACTAAAAGGGCTGAATAGCCTGTTTTCTATGCTGTAGCATTCTATGGTATCCTATTCCTCTTGACAATATTGCATTTGTCTTCTTCACCATGGAATCAACCTGGAGGTTAACTTTTACAGTATCCTGTACAAGAACCCCCAAGTCCTTTTGCGCCTCCAAATTTTGAAATAGTATCGGGCTCTTTTATTCCTTCTGCCAAAGTGCATGACCATCACTTTCTAACAGATGATGTTCCAAGAAGATGGTGTTAATGAGGCCAGATGATGGACTGTCATAATAGAAGGGGAGATCAGAGTTAATCACACTATGCCTGGGTTAGAATGAATGTCAATAATTTTATGGATGTATCCAACTATCTGACAGCTCTCTGGCTGCTTTAATCAATAGCTTTTTGATTCCACATGTCTTTATGTTTAAATCCAGTGACAATGTTATACCCAGTGACAATGTCATACCCAGTGAAGGTGATAGGGTCATTTCCTCTCTCAAGTCTAATGACCTCAATGCTGCAAACGTTTCAGATAGATGAGGAGGTTTCTTCAGCCAGAGGGCAGTAAACCTGCGGAGTTCATTAGTGCAGAAGCCTGTGGAGGCTAAGTAATTAGAAACATTTAAAGCAGAGGTTGACAGGATTTTGATTAGTCAGGGAGTCAAAGGCAGCCAGGAGAAAGTCAGGAGAAGTGGGTTATCAGACTATTATTTGGCCAAGTCATTGAACACATTTACAGCAGAGGTTGACAGGACCTTGATTAGTTAGAGAGTTAAAGGATACAGGGAGAAAGGGGTTGAGAGTAAAAATGCCATAATTGGAATGGAGGAGAAAACTCAAAGGGCCGAATGGCTTGGTTCTCCTCCTTCCACATGGAAAAACTGCCTTGCTTTTATTGGGATAATTTCCTGTAGTTTCTTACTTCCATTATTTAAATTAGGTTGTCTTCCGAGTACATTGATTTTGCTTGCTGTAAAGTAGATTTTCCCTGTAGCTGATCCATGCACATCTCCAGCTCATTGGTTGAAGGAGTTTGACAATGACGATTCTTTATTTTTATAACTGAACACAAATTCTTCAAACTGCCTTGGTGTGATCTGAACTTACTATATATATAATGACTCCAGGGACATTGACATTATATTCCTCTGCCATGTCAGTATATAATTTGGTATCTCCATGTGTAAGGTTTGCACTTTAACAGTCAAGCCTCTCTTGAATTTCTGAAATCTTAGTCCTGCATTATTAATGCTTGCTTCAGTGTTACAGCGTCGGAATGGAAAGCATTCTATTAATCAATGGAACGACTACTCATGCTTTTTCATTTTGAAGAATGTTACCAGTAATTATGTGCTGCTTTAACGTACCCTTTTCGCCTCATATGTCCCTGAGATTTATTTCTGAAAGAAACTGGAACTCATGTGAAAGAAATAAAGAAAGCACTTTCATTCATATGGCACCTTTCTCATCTTACAGAAGACACTATATTATATTGCCAACAATATATTTCATTCACAAAATATACTTTGCTACACTAAGGGACATTGCATTGTCTTCATACACTGTACCAAACCCATCATTACATTCATGACAGAAAGTAAATTGCTGGAAGAACTCAGCAGGTCAGGGAGAATCAGTAAAATCAAAGGACTGGTTGATATTTCTGGTTGAGGCCTTGCATCTAGACTGAGAGTATAGAGGGAAGGTAGAAGTGGTCCCATAAAAGCATGAGAAATAGAAGCAGGAGTCCACCGTCCAGTCCATCAAACCTGCTCTGCCATTCAATAAAATCATGGCTGACCTGGCCATGGACTCAGTTCCCCTTGCCTGCCTTTTCTGTACAACTCTCAATCCCTTAAGATAGTAAGGTGGGTGGGGGAAAATGACAAAAAAAACCCCGCATTGGCTTGGACACAGGAGCCCTTGCCCAATTCCTCCCTCCTCTCTCCTCACCCTTCTTCGGTTCTGGTGCCTGGCTAACTGGCCAACCATAACACTCCCCAATCCCTGGTTTCACCTGCCCCAGGCTCCCAGCTCTGGCCATGCATCTTACCACCTCCATCTCCACACCGATTTACCAATGCCCCCTAACCATATCCCTGGCCCATTGAAAGTTGGTATGTCCACATGGAGAACATATTTAACTTTTGTGAGACACTGCCTGATTGGGTAATGGAAACAAATCAAATGCCAGCCTTGAAGCAGATAATTACAGAGTCGGACAAACAAGTGGTGAATGGAGGGAATTCTCATCATCGTACCTCAGTGTGATATTAAACATTTCAATTCTAAAACAAGCCAAGGTTTGATGGCCTGAGTCACCTCCTTCATTTGGATGATCCATCAGTAAAGTCTAAGCATCTAGATGCATACATTGCACCTTGTAGTTGACACTGGGGCCAACAGTTGTGGGCACCACAATTAGCTGATGAAAACTAGAATTGAAATATGCAAATTTTAAAATGTCCACTTCGCCAAGAATTAATTTCAGATCAATCATTTGTCTATATGGAAGAAAAAAGATAGGCTCTCACTTAAAGGCACTTTTGGAGATGCATGATGTGGTCAGTAAATAAGAGACCTGATGCACTAGAAATTATAGTCAGTGACTTTAACCAAGCCTGTCTCAAGAAAACCCTGCCCCATTACCATCAGCATATAGCCTGCTGTACCAGAGGTCCCAGCGCAATTGATCACTCCTACACCAAGATAAGGAAGGCCTACCATTCTTTCCTGAGACCGCATTTTGGCAAGTCCGATCATTTGGCTGTGCTCCTTCTACCTGCATACAGACAGAATCCAAAAGGAAAGGCTCCAGGGATCCAGACAGCCAGAAGGTGGTCGCAGGAAGCCGAAGAACGGCTACAAGACTGCCTTGAGTCAGTGGATTGGGCAGTGTTCAAGAACTCAGCTGAGAATCTGAATGATTACACTAGGGCTGTTACACACTTTATCACTCAGCTGTGGACAAGTGTGTCCCTATCCAATCATTCAGGGTTTTCCCCAACCAGAAGCCTTGGATGAACAATGAACCTAGAATCCGCTGAGAGCAAGATCAGAGGCATTTAAGTCCAGAGATACAGAACACTACACAAGGAGCAGGTACAACCTATGAAAAGCTATCGTCTGGGTGAAGTGGATATTCTGGATGAGAACAGTAACATTGAAAGATACCTGACAGCTGTGGTAGGCCCTAAATGACATAACCTGCAACAAACCCAAATCTGGTACATTAGTAGACAGCAAAGCTTCACTCCCAGATCAACTTAATGCCACCTATTTCCTAATGGACTAGCAGACCAAGGCAGAGCCACTGAGCACCATCATGTCCCCGATGATCCTCTACTGTCAGTATTCAAGGATAAAGTGCAGGCTGTCATCAGGAAAGTGAATCCAAGGAAGCATCTGGTTGAAAACCTGCGCTGACCAATTTGTCAATGTATTTATGGATATCTTGAGCATCTCACTCTGGCAGTGCATGGTATCCATCTGTTTTAAACAGGCCTCAATCATACTGGTGCCAAAGAAGAGCGTGGTAAACTGATTAAATGACTAGCAACCAGTGGCACTCACATCCATCGTGATCAAGTGTTTCGAGAGGCTGGTATTGAAGCATGTCTGCTCCTGTCTGAGCAATGACACAGTTCAATTCTAATTTGCCTACCGCAGCAACAGGTCTATGGTAGATGCTGTCTCACTCACTCTACACAAAGCCCTGGAACACCTGAATAGCAAAGGCACATACATCAAGATGCTCTTTATCGACTACAATTTCGTATTCAGCACCATCATCCCCTTAAATCTGATCAGCAAACTCCAAGGCCTGGACTTCTATACCCTAATGTATATTTGGATCCAAGATTTCCTCATTCCCAGACTACAATCAATGAGGATTGGTAAGAATATCTCCTCCACAATCTCCTTCAATACGGAACCTTCAAAGGAATTCATTCTTAGCTCACTGTTCATTCTTAGCTCACTGCTCTGCTCACTTTACACCTACAACTGTGTAACTCAGTATGACAATAATAGCTTTGACAAATTTGCTGATGGCACCACAGTAGTTGGCTGTGTAAAAGGGGATGATGAGTTAGCATATGGAAGGGAGATTGAAAACTTGGTTGAATGGTACACCAACCACAACCTCACGCTAAATATCACCAAAACTAAGGAGCTGATGGTGGACTTTAGGAGGGGAAAACCAGAGGTGTATGATCCAGTGACCATTGGCGGATCAGAGGTAGAGAGGGTGAGCAAATTTAAATTCCTGGACCCAATACATGAAGAAAGCACGTCAACACCTCAACTTTTTCAAGAGTTTTTGAAGGTTTGGTATAACCTTCTATAGATGTGCAGTGGAAAGTGTACTGACTGGCTGCATCACGGCTTGGCCTGGGGCCACCAATACCTCTGAGCAGAAAGCCCTGGAAATGGTAGTGGATACAACCCAGTACATCACAGGCAAAACTCTCCCCACCAATAAGTAAATATACAAGGAACACTGCCATTGGAGAACAGCAGCAAGGATCCACACATGCTGCTGCCATTAGGACAGAGGTGCCACAGGACATGTACCACCAGTTTCAGGAACAGCTGCTACTCTTCCACCATCTGACTCCTCGACAACAAACTCAATCAGAGACTCATTTAAGGACTCTGACTTTGCACTTTATTTATTCTGTATTGCAGTTTTGTTTACATCTTTATTTCTTTGCATTTCTCTCTTTTGTATACATATCTCTTTTTGAGGATAGTTTGTTTTTGCACTAACGATAAGTAGAAATTCTGCCTGGCCCACAGGGAAAAGAATCTCAGGGTTGCATGTGATGTATGTACTCTTGACAATAAATGTGAACATTGAACTTTGAAATCCACTACCTTAATTATTTCAAGACAAGCAACTTTCAACTGATTCTAATTGCTGATTCCCTGGGAAATAAATTCAAACCCTGCACCCTTGTTAGAAAAGAATGTGCTGCCTCTTTGAGAGCTAGACTGCAGGGGGAATAGACCAATCCCTGATCAAATGGCCTTAGGACAAATCAAGGAAAGATTAAATGGTCGTGTAATAAATTGCTGATTAAAATTTCCAGCCAATTAGTCAATTGGAATTGATTAATTTACTCAGCCTTTTCTTTGATTTTTTTGGTCAAAACTGTGAAAGGCTACTGGAGAATTTCAATTCCAAGTGTGAAATTACCTGGTTTAGTTTAATTAAAATGCATGGACAGAGTTTAAATCTATAATGTTTCATTTATATTGCATTTATTCCCTCTGTATTTTCCAAAAAGTATTAACCATGTACGGGTTGACCAGCTGGGCTGTTCACAAAGCAAACTTTCTCACTGCACCTTGATACATGTGACAATAAACTTGAATTTAATTTGCAGCAATGGCAGAACCTTTAATTTTTGAAGCCTTTAACATGGAAAAAAGATCCAAAGGCTCATTGCAGGTGTATTCTTAAACAAAACTTGGAGAGATTTTAAATCATTCACCCAAAGATTCCAAACCTGTTTCTTTTCTGCTGCTGTCGGGCTCTTGCCTGACCTCTCAGTGGCAAAGGATGATCCCTTGATCTCACAGACCCAACCTCATCATGCACCTTGTCCTGTTTTAACTGTATTTCTCTCTGTAGCACCTTACTTATGTTTTTATTTTGCCCTACCTGTTCTACTATTTTGAGGTTAGCATAGCCAATGACCTGGGTTGGAATCCGGCATTGTCTGTAGGAAGTTTATACGTTTTCCCCAAGTCTGCATGGGTTTCCTCTGGGTGCTCTGGTTTCCTCCCATCCTTCAAAGCATATGGGGTGTTGTAGATTAATTGGAGTATTTGGGTGGTACAGGCAAATTGGTACGGCATGGGCAGAGATTGATAGGTTTCTGAATTGTAAGTGCATCAAAGGTTATGGGGAGAAGGCAAGGGAATTGGGCTGAGTGGAACAATGGATCATAATGGCATAATATAACTCAAAATTTAAACATTTAAAATCAATTAAAAATTTAAATTTATTAATTTGACTTGCCTAGATAGCACACAAAACAATGGTTTCCCACCGTTTAAGTTAAACAAGAAAGCCTTCAGACACCTGATGAGTTTCTCCAGCATGTTTGTGTGATGTACTTCACTGTTTGCCAGGACATGTGACAATAAATAATTCAATTCAATTCAATATATGAGTTTTCAAGCACACTTCCTTGTTATAACAAAGTATGTTTTCCCCATTTGAGAAACCATCAGTCAGGGAGGTATCAAGTGAAGCAGGAGAGGAACAGGGTTTTCGATTGACTGCGTCTACAATGGCCAGCAAATACCTACTTTAACTCTAATCCCATCTATTTTCCCAGTATTCCCATTAACTTCCCCACATTTCACCATCTGCCCTTACTAGAGGCAATTTAAAGGGGCCTGTTAACCTGCCAACCCACAGGTCTTTAGGATGAAGGAGGAAACTGGGGCATTCAGGTGAATTCCACACAGTCACAGGAAGAATGAACAAATTCCGCACGGACAGCACAGAGGTTCAGGATTGAACCTGCCTCTCTGGAGTTGTACGGCAACAACAAAGGTGTCAATCTGGTGAACCTTTTCTACATTCCCTCAATTTGCAAGTGCTTCATTCCTTAGGTAGGGAGACAAGATTTATATATGATATTGTGCTTGCAATCCCACCAGTGACTTACAGCTTTGTATTCAAGTAATTGTACAGCAGAGGCTAAAGTACCATTTACCATCCTAATTCAATGCTACCCCTGCATATTGACCCTCAATAATTTGTGGACAAGGACACCAAAGGTCCCTTGGGGCACCAATGACTTTTAATCTCACACCAATGAAGAAAACACTGCTTTTCCAGTGCCCATTTACCCTATTTTTTAAGAGGCTGATAAACACATGAATATCAAGTCAAGTTTATTGTCATCTGATTGCACAAGTACAACCTGACGAAACAGCGTCCTCAATGCAAAACACACAGACATACAACCAGACATAACACACGTATGGACAAGAAATATATATTCAGGACTAGCATTCCTATAGAGAAATAAATAAATATTGTTTTGTAAATATGCAGAGTAAGGATGATGGTGACTTTATTGTCACACACATTGTAAAATGCATGTACAAGATGCCCCGAGGTTCTGACTTGTTGCAGCCAAACAGGTACTCTTTTCTTTGGCTTGGCTTCGCGGACGAAGATTTATGGAGGGTTATGTCCACGTCTGCTGCAGGCTCGTTGGTGACTGACAAGTCCGATGCGGGACAGGCAGGCACAGTTGCAGCGGTTGCAAGGGAAAATTGGTGGGTTGGGGTTGGGTGTTGGGTGTTTCCTCTTTTGTCTTTTGTCAGTGAGGTGGGCTCTGTGTTCTTCTTCAAAGGAGGTTGCTGCCCGCCAAATTGTGAGGCGCCAAGATGCACGGTTGGAGGCGAGATCAGCCCACTGGCGGTGGTCAATGTGGCAGGCACCAAGAGATTTCTTTAAGCAGTCCTTATACCTCTTCTTTGGTGTTCCTCTGTCTCGGTGGCCAGTGGAAAGCTCGCCATAGAACACGATCTTGGGAAGGCGATGGTCCTCCATTCTGGAGACGTGACCCACCCAGCACAGTTGGGTCTTCAGCAGCATGGATTCAATGTTGCGGACTCTGCCAGCTCGAGTACTTCGATGTTGGTGATGAAGTCATTCCAATGAATGTTGAGGATGGAGCGGAGACAGCGCTGATGGAAGCGTTCTAGGAGCTGTAGGTGATGCCGGTAGAGGACCCATGATTTGGAGCCGAACAGGAGCGTGGATATGACAACGACTCTGTACATGCTGATTGTACATGCTGTACATGTGTTTCTTCAGGTGGTTGTTATTCCAGACTCTTTTGTGTAGTCTTCCAAAGGCGCTATTTGCCTTGGCGAGTCTGTTGTCTATCTCTTTGTCGATCCTTGCATCAGATGAAATGGTGCAGCCGAGGTAGGTAAACTGGTTGACCATTTTGAGTTCTGTGGGAATAAACTGGTACTAATAAAGGAGATTTATAATAGTGCCTGAAGGTAGCAGTGAGAAGAGGTTGTGACCAGAGTGATGGTCTGCAATGGATGGGAGGTTGGAGTCAGTGATGAGGGTAAGGAGTGATATGGATCACTTGCAGGCACAAGAGATTTAGTTTAATTTGGCATTGTGTTTGGTGCAGAAATCATGGACTAAAGGGCCTGTTCCTACCTGTACTGTTCTCGGTTCTAATATCATATCTCCTTTTGACATAGAGGCCTGTGAACTCTCTGCTAGCACACAGAGCAAATCTACCCCCTCTAAACTTCATTTAACCTACTCTGCTTACATTCTCAATATTGCCCCCCAGATTCCACCCCTACAATTTACAGCAGCTAATTAGCTTACCAACCCACACTCCTTTGGGAATCTCGAGCACCCAGAAGAAACCCATGTGGTCATAGGGAGAACGTGCAGACTGCACACAGACAGCTCCAGAGGATAGGACTGAGTCAGGTCACTGGAGCTGGGAGGCCATAACTCTACCAGCTACACTATTAACGGCAGCACAGTTAGTCGTGCAACGCCACTGCAGTACCAGTGTCCTGGGTTTTAATCCGCCACTGTCTGTAAGGAGTTTGTTTGTTCTCCCCGTGGCCACGTTGAGTTCCTCCAGGTGCTCCGATTTCCCCCATTACCCAGACTTGTGAGGTTAGTAGGTTATTTGGTCACATGGGTGCATTTGGGTGGCACAGGCTTGTGGGCTAAAAAGGGCCTGTTACCATGTTGTATTTCTGAATTATATATTTCGTTATTACAGGTGCAAGGACTGCTAGCTGCATGTTTCAGCTAAGATGGGGAAACAGTTCCAACCAGACAGGCTTGATGGATAGAATTTCACAATCAAATTTTCTAAATGAAGAGAGTGCAAAGGAAGTGAAAGACAATTTACTAAGTAACAGAATGGTGAGACGGGTTAACATTTCAGAAGTGATTATATTTTTGATTAAAGTTGTTGAACAGCCCTCATACGATGATGACAAATGCAAATAACAGCTTCCTTGCTTCCACCCTGGAAAAAAGATGTGTTCTTATCATGTCTTCACAACTCCAGGATATTGTCAATTGCTTCATATCCAAGGTAAATTTTTAAGAATATTTACTGTTGCAATGAAGGATAATTAAAGCAGCAACATCATAAAGGATCCACCTGACCCTAAACACTCTTTCTTCTCTCTGACACCTTCAGGGAGAAGGTGCAAGCTTGATATCCTGCATATTTTAATTCAATTAAAACTTCTTTGTCCCCCCAACAGCTATCAGGCTCCTAAATCTTCCAAGACTACCAACCCAAATCATGAACTACTCTGGGACCACCAAAAGATCTGTCGGCACCACAGTAAAATCAAATTTTTGCAAAAACTACAACTGTGAATATTTGTATCTTGAAGAAGGGCTCAGTCCTGCTGAGTTGCTCTAGCAGTTTTGTGTGTTTTACCACAATCACAGTATCTTCAGATTTTTGTGCTTCACTCCAGTGAATGTTTATCCATGCTTTTGTAATTATTATCTTTTATTTCCCTCTCATTTGGTAATTGGCTTTATACTTACAGTTTGTTGGTGAAGTTTACAATTTATGCACTTGTAACCATATAACAATTACAGTACAGAAACAGGCCATATTGGCCCTTCTAGTCCACACTGATTTAAGTGAAACTCCATTAGTTCCACCTACCTGCTCCCTGCCCATAACCCTCCAACCCCCTCACATCCATGTACTCATCCAACCTCCTCTTAAATGACAAAACCAACCCTGCTGCAACCACCTCTTCCAGAAGGTCATTCCTCTCAGCCACCACTCTTTAAGTGAAGAAGCATCCTCATGTTACTTCTAAAGTTTTTCCCCCTAACCCTTAACTTATGACCCCTTGTTCCAATCTCTCCTCCCCTCAAGGGGAAGAACCTATTCACATCTACTTAGGTATATGATAACAAACTCTCATCATTGTTTGCTCAGGATTCTTGAGTTCTAGTGTTTCTCTAAAGACTCTTGGATTTGGCACCCCACGTCTATTCACTGTACCTGTGTAAGGATATGGGCCAATCACCTCACTTGGATCCTGCCATGTGGCAAAATATGAGTGCAGGTAGGCAGGAACCGTGAGCAGTGAGCCTGAGCAGCAGTTTAATCAAGACCATGAAATATTAATTAGCTGTGCTCTCCAGCAGTGCTAAAGAAATTCAAGAGCTTCCTTGCAACTCTGAAGTACTTTATCATTGATGCGTCTGTCCTGTCACATTCAGGCAACGCAAGTGCATTCATCTCATCTGATCCCATCCCAAGCTGGCTAATGTAGGGAATGAGACCAGACCAGGAGCACCTACTCTTACTGCACACTGACTCAACCAACCTTGATATTTGCAAGTGGGAGGAGAAGGATCAGGACATGTTAACTTGGTCTAATCCAAGGATGGAGGCTGTGAGCTTTCAAGGTTGTGGGTGCATCTTCCCTTTACAGGAAATAATCTACAGCAGTCACAAATTGCAGCAATTTTACGGTGTTTGCTTATTGACAAACAGTTCACAATTGATGCATTCACACTTCCCCAATGTTAGCAACGTAACAGCATTAAATAAAGCTGGAAAATTAGCACTGATGGAATAAATGGAAGGAGAAGATAGTTTAATAGCTATCATTTACTTTAATTGGTATGGAAAGAGGATGCAATATAAATCCAACACATCATGACACTATAAATGGAAACCAACAACAGCTCACTTAACTTTATTGCTATCATGTAAAGACACTGTTGTACTATAATGCATCTGAGATAAAATATCTAATGCTATCATCCCTTTCTCTTCACATGGTTGTTCAAAAGCCATGAATAAATTGCACTTATGGGAGGTGAGAATCACCATCTGCATATGGCTCCTCGAAAGTTCAACAGAAGGCCAATCACCTAACGAGTACTGCATCGTCCTGTTGCTAATGTGACAGAGACTGATAAAGACATCAGATCGTAAATGGGAAGTGAGGAGCGTGTGATTAATGGTGCACTTGCAATCACAGTGAGGTCCATGTGTCAGGACATTGTATCACAAATGGTACCCCAATGACCTTGATGTCCATCAGCCTTGTCCTTCTTTAAGAATACTGTGTCCTTTTCATTCTTCTGGGTTCTTGGGAGGCATACCATCACCCTGGAATCCCTACCCTCATCCTCTCCTCCTTTTAAAAACAAATGCTCTCTAAAAGTAGCCCTCTGATTAAATTCCCAGGCTCCAATATCTCTTCTATCAGAGACATCAGGCCAGGAAATTAAAGCCCTTTGCAATGTTTCACTGCAATGAAGTTGCAGAGATGCTCGAAGCAAGTTCAATGTCTCTCACTCTGCATGTGATGGCATTTTGCCAGGTAAGGCAGTAGATGGACCACAGGCAAAAACCAGTGAGATTAACTGCTGCAAAAGACTGTAATTAGGGCTTAATTTCTCCAGTCCTAAGGAAGAAAGACATCAAAATAATTGGATGGGATTCTCTTTCCTGTTCACCAGTTAATAATACGCACTCACACACTTCCACCCCTAGCTGCAGATCTGCCTGCTGACCTGAAGAACAAGCGCTGATGCAGGTTGGCAGAGGAATCGCATACTAGTGTGACTCGTGAATTTCAGGGAGAGAAGGTGAGACGCTTTACAGAAAATTCTAAAATTGAATTTTGGCTTTCCATCGTGACATATTTGGCTGTTCTCTGCCTTGAACAGAGATTCATGGGTTCAAGGTTCACATCACTCTGATGCAACAGTGGCATTGCAACTTGCTGAAAGTGTAACTCTTCCAATGAATGCAATTATAGAAAGAGTAAAACAGCATGGGAACAGGCCCTTCAGCCCAACTCATCCATGCGATCCAAGGTAATGTAGGTTATTTGGTCAAGATCATAGTTTCCTTTTGGCATCTTGCTGTGCACAAATTAGCTCATATATTTTCTTAATTTCCAGGCTTCAAAGGTTGTAAAGTGCTTTGAGATGCCCTTACGTTGTAAAAGACTCTCATTAAACACCTAAATCATAAGAAATAGGAGCAGGAGTCAGTCATCCAGCCCATCAACCCTGCTCTGCCATTGGCCATGACTGATCTGGCTATGGACTAAACTCCACCTACCCACCTCTTTGCCATGAGATGTTCCACTGCTTCCTTGGGCAGAGAATTCCACAGATTCACTACTCTCTGGAGAAGTAGTTTCTCCTTCCTCTGTCTTAAATCTACTCTCCCCAAATTGTTTTTTTAAAAATATTTTATTTTTGAAATTTTCAAGAAATTTACAAAGAATAATCAAAAAGTAAAACATCAATATCAATAACAAAATAATACAATATCGATCCGCATCTGGATATTAAAGAAAGTGAAAAAAAAGTCAACGTGATTCAATTATTACAAAGAAAGAAAAAGTACAATAATACTACAGAAATGAAAATTCAACATCCATGTCGGACCAAAGGAGAAAACGATAATAGAGAGAAGGAAGAACAAAATAAGAGGAACCCTCCCACCATTCCCCAAGAAGAAAGAAGAAAATGTAAGAGAAAGAATAAGAAAAAGAAAAGGTTGGCTTCACCTAGGATAAACTCCACTCCCTCGAGGAACAAATAACTTGACTTATCTTGGGTCCTCGGTGCTACGAGCACCGGGAGGAAGAGACAGGAGGGGAAATCATTAAAGATTTACCCCGATGTACCTTAGGTATGAATTCTATATTCTTAAAAATACGTCATTCCTGTTTCTGACGTTATAGGTGATCTTCTCCAGGGGAACACAATGATGCATTTCTATCTTCCCATGGGCTAAACCTAGTTGCGAATCAAATTTCCAAGTTACTGCTATGCATTTCCTGGCCACTGCTAAAGTGAGTTTAATTGATATTTTGACAGCCTCAGTTTAGATATTGCATCTTCTAAATTCCCCAATAAAAATAATTCAGTTACCTGAAGGTATCGAATTCCAGTAATTGTTTTTCCAAGAGATTATCCAAATCTTCCCAGAGAGGCCTCACTTTAGCCTGAATGCAAGAAAGTACTTATTTCTTGACCACATCAAAAACATTGGAGTGATATTTCTGATTTGAATTTATGTAACTTTTGTGGAGTAAGGTATAGCTGATGCAAGAAGTTATAAGCCGATACCTTACATTAATCTTGTTAATCACGCCATCCTGACTTAAGGAAAATGGATCAATTTCTATACCCAAATCTGATTCGCACCTTTATAGTGATTTATAAAGCCCTTGTTTAGGGGTTCCCACCTGAAGTAAGGAATACAATTTTAAAATAAATTTTTTGTGCTCCCCTTTCGAACCAGAGTCATTATTTTGCTACACTGCGGTAAGGGTGGTGCTGGACCTAATTTGTCCCTAAAATAAAATCTTATCTGAAGAGAGCAGAAAAAAAATCTATTTAAAACTCCACACTTGTTCCTAGTTCCCCCAAGTCTTGAGGCAATGTCCTCTAGTTATAGTCTCACCTGCAAGTGGAAACAATCTCCCTGCTTTAATCTTGATAATTCCTTTCATATGTCAGGTCTGTGGGCACAATGCGCCCTCTCAATAACAGGGAAGAACCTGGTCATCAGAAGTGAGGTGCTCTTGGTACTGCTGTATGCAGCTCAGGGGTGACCCATCCCCCGCATCTCTGCCCTAGCCATCACCAGAGCAGTTCTCCAGTTCATATGGTGATGGAAGATGGAAAGGGTCAGAAGGGTCACCACGTACAAGTTGCCAGATAACAGGGGCTCTCATCCTGATGACCACCTTCACGTGTGGCTGCATCAAGCTGTGCGTGGAACCAAATTACAAGGGCACTAAGTGCCACTGTGCGCTGAGGTTTCACCTGTCCTGGGTGTAGCAAAGGATGGGCCTAACCCCGTTGACTTGCAATGTCTCAGTCAGCTGGACTCTGCCACACTACCTATCCTTCGTGGAAAGTTTTTTCCAGACCAACACCTTTGAGTACAAGGCCATCAGACAGTGGTTAGTACAGAATGTCCTGCAGACACAGAGATGAGAACCTGATGGACACTGTGGGGTGATTCCCTGAGCAGACCATCCAAGTCATCCTGCTTGTCAGTGCTCACAAATAAGCATGAGGTCTTTGCCTGGATTCTGGTGACAAGAGCCCTCCCAGTCAGATCCTTCCTGTACAACTGGAACATCACCCACAATGCACAATGTCCTCGAAATGTGGACACTCCACATTTCCACTGTGGTGGAGTGGAGACGGTCTCTTTGCAAAATGCAGATTTGCTAAGAGTGTGGAGAAGGATGCAAGAGTCCTTATTATGTTTCACCCCAAGCAGCAGCACGACAGAGGACTCTCTGATTTACAGACTGTTCCTATAGATACACACAGTATCAGACATCCAGAACTGCAGGGGAGAACATCGACCCTGTGAAAGATGCCCTTTGGTCTTCTCAAAACCTGTTGGTCTTTCAGCACACAGATAAGTCAGTGTGGTAATGCTGCTGGCAGGTGCAGAAGCTGAGGGCCGCTCAGTGGCTTGGTGCAGCCAACACAAGGGCACTGTGGGGAAGGCCACAGGCAAGAATCCTCCCATTACTGGCGTTTGAAGAGCTGAGACTGAGGGGAGGCCTCTCAAACAACAGAGGGAGGAGTAATGACAAGATGCCATGGTGGTGGTAATGGTGAAAATCGAAATTAAGGTAACAACGTATGGGGAAAAAAAACTAAGGGTGGGAAAAGACAGTGAATGCCTTTCCCTTTGTAAATAATTTATTGTGAAAAATGTCTGGTTTAGGTCATAAAAAAAATCTTCACAAGATCCCTTATCCTGCTGCACTTCAAGGAGAGTAGTCTCAGTCAACTCTCGCTCTTGGCATAAGCAAACCCTCTCACCTCTGAAATCAACCTTGTGATCATCCTCTGCACCACCTCCAAAGTCCAGTAAGGAGCCTAAAACCTAGTACTCCAGGTGTGGCTTCACCCGTATCTGGTGGACACAGTGCTCTCCTTTCTCTTTCTCTTGAGAATGGACAGAAGCAAGAGAACAATAGCTGCAGAAATCTGCCTCTTGAAATTGCAGAGTCATCGTTTCATCAGATTGTCCATCACTAATTCAAATTTCTCCCATTCATTTGAAATGTTGCCCGGATGGTTGGTCCCATCCTTGTATCGTAATTATTCCCTGATAATTGGTGTCTTCACCATGTGATGAAGCATATCAGCTCTTTTGTGAGCAGTGACATGGATACATTCCAGTTCACCTATCGTAGGAACAGGTTGATGGTGGATGCCATCTCATTGGCTGTACACAAAGCCCTGGAACACCTGGACAGAAAAGATGTTCTTTATCGACTACAGTTCAACATTTAACACCATCATCCCCTCAAAAGCGATCAGCAAATTCAAAGAGCTGGAACTCAACATGCCACTGTGTAATTGGATCCTGGATTTCCCCACCTCCAGACCATAATCAGTGAAGATTGGGAAGAATTTCTCCTCCACAATCTCCATCAGAACTGGACCACCACAGGGCTGTGTTCTTAGCCCCCTGCTCTACTCATTTTACATCTACGACTGTTGCTTGGTACGATAATAACACCATCTACAAATTTGCCGACAATACCATGATAGTGGGTTGTATAAAGAAAGGGAATGAGTCAGCACACAGGATGGAGATTGAAAACTTGGCTGAATGATGTACCAACAACAAACTTGCACTCAATATCTCCAAAACTAAGGAGCTGATTGTTGACTTCAGGAAAGGAAAACTAAAGGTGTACAATTCAGTGATCATATAGGGGATCAGAGGTGGAGAGAGTGAGCAAATTTAAGTTCTTGGAAGTCACCATCTCAGATGATCTTTCCTGGACCCAACACACCCTTGGCATCATGAAAAAAGCAAATTAGTGCTTTTACTTCCTCAGGAATGTGCCAAGGTTTGGTATGACATTAGAAACCCTGACAAATTTCTGCAGAGATGTGGTGGAAAGTGTGCTGACCAGCTGCATCAGGCACCAGTATGGGGACACCAATATACCTGAGCGTAAAGCCCTCCAAAAGGTAGGGGACACAGCCCAGGACAACACAGGCAAAACCTTCCCCACTATTGAGTACATCTACAGAGATCGCTGCATCAGAGAGAAGCAGCAACCATCAAAGACCCACATCACCCAACACATTCTCTGTTCTGGATGCTAACATCAGGAAAAAGGTCTAGGTTCCACAAGACTCTCACCACCAGGTTCATGAACAGTTGCTACCCCTCCACCATCAGACTCCTCAACGACAAACTCAATCAGAGACTCATTTAAGGACTCTCACTTCTGCACTTCATTGATTTTCTTTGTTCTCTCTGCATTGCAGTTTGTTTACATTCATCACAGTCTGTTTATATTTGTTATCTGTTTCCATTCTTTTATTTGTTCACATTTACGCTGTGTACAGTTTATTTTTTGCACTACCAATTAGTGGTAATTCTGTCTCACCCACAGGAAGAAGGAATCTCAGGGTTGTAGGCGATGTCACGTATGTACTCTGACAATAAATCTGAAATCTGTATCTGAAATAATCATAAAGAATTGATCCCTTTGGATTATTGCAACATCTACACTTATTTTAGCCTTTATTTTGTGACTGTATGATTAAGAAAAAAAGTCTAACAAATTGGGTTAATTACAACCACTTTAATAGAAAACTGGGGTCATGAGGACAAAACACTGCAGTGGTTTTCATAGAAAGATATTACCTTGGATGGCAGCAGGAAATGGGCTGCCCAGCTGTGTAAAAGACAGTCCTTGAGTGGAGTACTGCCTCTCAGCAAGCAGCCTGCCACTCACTGTTTGCACGAACCCGTGGTCACTGTTGTATGGAGGATGTTATTAGTGGGAACGGCATTGCTTTTTACAGCAAGAAAATAAGACTGCTTACTTTGAAGACAGAATAACACAGAGGATAAGAAAGTATTGAGTGTCCCACCTACTAGTGGTCAAAATGCCCTGTGGCTACAATTAATATCTTTTCAGGTCTCTTTTGAAGGTTTAATGTTCCTTCAGTTTTCACAGACACGTACCTTAATCATGTATGACATTGCATTTGTGTTAAACCAGGAAGCCTGCAGATGCTGGGGTCAAGTGCAATACAGAAAAGTATTGGAGAAACTCAGCAGGTCCTGCAGCATCCATAGGAAGTAAAGGGCGACCAACGTTTCAGGCCTGGGCTCTTCGTCAAGGTGTGAGCAAAATGTAGGCAGGGACCTGAACAAAAAGGTGGGGGTGGGGGAGGTAGGAGGACAGGGGAGTAGGAAGGCAGGGGCAGGGGGAGGAACACAATAGGAGGTTACCACTGGGAGGGTGGAAGAGAAAAACAACTTTTGTTTTGTCATTGTTTTCTCTCCCTCTCCTTTCCTGGCTTCATTTCTTGCTTGAATATTCTTCCACAGTTACAGGTTTACTTTATAGACAGCACAGAACAGACCCTTTGGTCCAACTTGTCCATGCAAACCATGCTCACATTCTGGGCTTGTCCCATTTACTTGCATTTGGCCTATATTCTTCTCAGCCCTTCCTGTCCAAATGTCTTTTACAGGTCAAAATTGTGCCCAGTTGGACAATTCTGCTTATCTGTTTGGTGTTGTCTATCTTGGAGATGGGACAATGGTAGCACGAGGAGAATGTGGGAGGGATGAAGGATGATGGATAGATGGAGCTGGCTGAGGGAGGGGGAGGCAGTTGATTGACAAGTGCCAAGCAAAGAGAAATAAAGTAGATGGTCGCCTCAGGTGTGGAGTGTGGGCCATCTCCCAAAGGCAGCAAACTGTGAAGAAGGGTCCTGTGGCCAAGAAGCTGAAGTTACCATGAGCTTGGTAGTATGCCCAAAGCAGACTGGAAACATGCGTGAGGCAGTGTATCAGGTCAAAGGTCAAGTTGAATTTATTATCATCTAACTCCATGTTCAATGAGACAAAAAAAACTTGGGTCAGGACCAAAAGTTGCTCCTTGATTGTTATATACAACATAGATCAGACAGCACAGGAACACACTCTTTGGCCCAAATGTCTTTAACAAACATGATGTCCAAATCAAAGTTCTGCTGCTTGAATCTGACAAATATCACTCTGGAGTGCTGGCTCAGTTCCAGAGGAAACAGGGTTCATGAAACCTGGTTGTTTTTTGAGTACAGAGAACGACTGACTTTTTGCTCCAGATTCCATCTTCTGTAGTCTCTCGTGTCTCCCTTTTTTTATTACTATAACTTCAAGTTCAAACTTATTGTCATATACAACCTGACAAAACAGCGTTTCACTGGACCATGGTGCGCACGCCCTCTCTCTCTCTCTCTCTCTCACACATACACACAATAAATAGTATATAATAATTACACATATACACAAAGATATAATTTAAATGAAATCTATATAAATTTGAGATTATTTATTTGCTAACAGAATACCGTTCATCAATCTCACAGCCTGTGGGAAGAAATCATTTCCCAGCCTGGCAGTTCTGATTTTGATACTCCTGTACCTCCTTCTTGATGGTAAAGGTTCAAAGATACAGTGTCCTGGATGGAAAGGGTGTACTATTATTCTTTGAGCCCTGTCCCTCCCTCCACAAAGATGCACAAGACCATTTGATCTGAGACTCCCGTGTAACAAGCTGAATGATTAAAATTCATTTGATACCATAGGACATACTTTGTCAAACGTGTGCTTGAAATATCTCTGCTGATCAATTTTGCATCTGACATTAATTGGGGGGGGGGGGAGTCTTCAGCTATAAAACAGTTCAAGGGAGAATAAAAGTCCCATGTACCAGAACAGCCAATACGTGTCACCATTCAGCTCAGCAAGTTTTCTTGACTGGAGAATCCACGTCTGTCAGGACACATTCACATCAGTTTCAGAAGCAGTTCATTCGTCTCAAGGATAATTGCTCCAGACACGTCACACATGGCCCGGTATATAAGATGTAGCATGTACATCTATCCTGCCTAACAATAAATTCTTTCCAACCATCTGTTAGGAACATACCAAATGCCAATTTAAATTATTGTGATAAGCTATTCAGAAAGGAGCTTAATAATTTTCCTTCCTTCCAAACCTTTGCAGGGTCTTTTGACTTCCCTAGTATGGGCTGGGAGTGCTCCTCTTACACTTTGGGAGAGAGGATAAGAATCTTATAGTAAGCACGGTTGCAGTCATATCAGTCATTACTTGATCATTCTGCTCCTATCAATACAAAGAAACAACAAACAGGGGAGGCAGATAAAACAATGTTTATTTTGTGGGCACAGAATGGGAGTGGTGGTGGTGGGGGGTGCGAATAGCAATGCTTTGCCTAGAAAGAAAATGACTGTGTAACTCAAGTGATGAATGACGATTGTCAAGGTCTTCCTAATGAAAAGGTTCAAAATGACCTGCTCTGTGTGAAAGAAACAATGGCTTTACAAAGAATAAGTTTAAAAGAACATAACAAGTTGAAAGCCAGAGAAAAAAAAATGAGAATCGAACAGAAAGATGAAATGGGAAGAGCATTATCATGTAACGGAACAAAAAAAAACCCAGATAAATATTGAAGAGTCGGTTTCTATTATAGAGGTCTGTGGAATTCTACAGCTCTCAGGGCTAATATGACATAGGCAATTAGGCAGAGAATTGACGAAGTGTGTTTGTGCTGTCCTGTGGTATCAGATGAATATCTCATCTTTCAGCTTGTGGCAATGAGTCTGTGTAAAAGACTATCTCATGTGTCTTCGTGGAAGGAGGGACATAATAAAATGCGATGCTGAATCTATAGCCAAAAACCACCTGGTGGAGGAGTGCAATGGGTTGAGCGGCATCGGTCAAGCTCAAGTTTATTGTCACGTGCACCAAAATATACAGTGATAAGGTTTGTATTGTGAGCAGTCCAGCTCGACATCGCATGTGTAGTGCAACAAGGAAGATGCAGTACAGAAGAAAGGCCACATAGTTTTATTGTGCTGAATCTCATTCAGAATATAGTATATGGATGGGAGAGGGGATGGAAGGATATGGGCAGAGTGCTGGTAAGTGGGATTAGAGGAGGGCACGGATCAGTGTGGACTAGAAGGGCCAAATTGGCCTGTTTCCATGCTGTAATTGTTATATGGTTATATGGTTATAACTGCAAGAATGAAACTGTCCTTGGACCTGTTGATGCACAATCTCATACTTGTGAATCTTCCTGATGGGAGGGAGGAGAGGAAAATGTGTCCAGGGGTTGGATGAGTATCTTAATGCATTGGATGCTTCCCTTAGGCAGCGTGAAGTGTGGAAAGAGTCAATGGAGGGGACTTTGGCGGGGGGGGGGGGGGGGGTGGGGAAAGGTGTGATGGTCTGAGATGCATTTGTAACATGATGAAGGGTTCCAACCTGAAATGCCAACCATTCTTTTTCACTCACCGATGCTGCTTGACCTGCTGAGTTCCTCCAGCAAATTGTGTTTTTGGACAAGAAGGAAACAGGATGAAACCTTAAAGGGAATAGAAATTACAAAGCAAGAGTAGAGGAAGCCACGGCAATACACACTGCTGCTTCAAAGATTTAAAAACAGACAATGCTGGAAGCAATCGCAGGTCAGGTAGCATCTGCAGAAAGAGAAACAGAGTTAATGTTTCAGGTCCGAGACACTTCAATCAGAGCTGGTCACTGTAAAATGTCCCTTAAGTTGTAGGATTCATGGGGAAATGATGGGAATGTGGGGAATATAACATGGGATTAATGTTGGGTTGGAAAAAAGAGTGGTTGGTTGGTATGGGCTTGATGTACCAAAGGATTTGCTTCCACACTTTGTGACT